>NC_089221.1:166753999-166992294 GCF_963924675.1 Phocoena phocoena
CCTCAGAAGAAAACAAATCTGTCGACACCTTGATCTTGGACTTCCAGCCTCCAGAACTGTGAGAGATAAATGTCTGTGTCTAAGCCCCCAGCCTATGGTATTGTCATAGCAGCCTGAGCTGTACCATAATTATCTCAGGGAAAGTGAGTAAACAAATGGACTGGTCTCTGACTCTAAACAGGTTTAGACGGGACCTCCCTGGAGGTTCAGTGGTTAAGACTCTGCGCTTCCCATGCAGGGCGCGAGGGTTCTACCCCTGGTCGGAGAACTAAGATCCCACATGCTGCACAGCGCGGCCAGAAAAAATAAAACAGTTTAGAGACAAACTAGGGAAGGGGCCTGGACAGGGAAAAAGGTGACAGGATTAGGTCTGCCTTCCTTCAAGGCCCAGATCCCAGCAGGGGGTGCCTAGAGAGGCCAGAGACCCAGCCTGAAACCAGCAGGCTAGAAGGGAGCCACCCACCTTGGGTGGGGACACTGGGCCGAAGGTGCTCACCGACCCTCAGGCCCTGGGCACAGTTACATGTAGGGGGACTGCTGCTCACATCAGGGCCTCCCTGGGACCCTCAGGCCCTGGGCATGTGGGGATGGAGGGATGGGAGTAGGCAGGGAGGGCTTCTCCATGGCCTGGCTTCCTTACACAAGGACACGGGCAATGACAGGCAGCCGGTCCCCAGATCCCTGACAAGCCTGTGGCCGCAGCCCAGCAGCTGCAGAGGAGCCAGCACTGGGAAAAGGAGCCTCAGCAGAAAATGTGGACACACTGCCGGCAGCCTGTCCCCTCGGGGCAACTGTGGGGAGCACAGGACCTAAGAGCGAACTGACAGACCCAGGCTGCCAGCTGCAGAGCGTGCCGCCCGGATCCCGGTCTCTCCATCACCCGAACAAGCCCATGACGAGAACAGGGGAGGGGGGGCAACATCCACTTTCACGAAAGAGAAAACCAAGCCCAGGCGCCCGAAGCCTGCCGATGCGCCCCACGAGTGTTTGGTTACCGAGTGCACCATGGCCCGGGCCATCTCACTGCTCCCTCGTAATGACCCTCGAGGGGGCCTGCCTCAGGCTGAGGTCACTGGAGGGTCTGCACGCTAAACCCACCAGGCCTCCCACGTCCTGGCCCAGAGCTCCACCCGTGGGCCATGGGGAAGCAGCAGGGAGCTCTTGGTAGGCGGAAGCCTTGTCCAGACCATGGTGCCCACCGCACACTCCTAAATGCCTGGGGTCGAGGCTCTGCTGTGTAGACAGGAAGCGTCCGACACTGAGCCCCTCGCTCTGCTGAGCATTCAGCTGCTGGCTGGCCCCTGGATCTTCATGGCCACCCTGTCCCCATCCTACAGATGAGGCAACTGAGGCTCTGAGAGTAAAGGCACTTGCTTGAAGCTACACCGCTGGCACCAGATCCATCTCTGTGTGACTCCAGGGCTGGGCCACGCTGGTTCTGACCTTACCCCACGCCTGCCCCTCTAATCCATCACCCCATCCTCCCGATTCTGCCTCCTAAATGTCTCTAGAATCTACTCTACCTGCTTCCTACCTGCCCCAAGTTCAAGTCACCGTGTTTCTAGTTGAAATTCCTCCCACAGCTTCCACCAGGCCCTCTGGCACAGGCAGGCATGTCGGACCCCTGCTAACACTGCCGAGTGTGCACTGACTTAAGGCTAGGCCCCAGGGCCCAGCTGCTTACTGGGCACACCCCCAGATACCCCTTCCCAAGACCCAGGCTGACCTCAGCACCCCCAGGCTCCCACTGCAGTGTGAGCCCCACCAGACACATCCCTGTCCATTCTAGAGATGGGCTGGGGGGAATCCTCACCTGCCATGCCCAGGCAGTCCCCAGGGCCCAACAGCTTTCCTTCCACGTGATGCTCAGATATCCCCACGTCCACCTGCCATCTCTGGCCAGGACTGTCGCAAGGGCTTCTGTCTCCGGCCTGCTGCTCTGCTGAATCCAGGTCCTCTCACGGTTGCCTTGCCAACGTCTCTTCCTCAGACCCTCAGATTTAGTGAGTCCCTCCCCAGACTGTGCCTCTTCCCAACCCCCAGTGACGGCACCTCCTCTGCTCAACCTCCAAGTGCCCATCACCTCTCGCTCACTCTCATGTGGTTCGGAAGCCTCAGAACAGGGACCCCTCTAGGAGCTAGGAGGACCCAAGAGGTCATCTCGTGATTCCTCCGGGTTTCCTGCCACGTCCTCTTCCCCTGGGGCCGCCAGACCCCGCTCATTGCTCACAGCTCACCGCTGGTCCAGCCAGCCTGGGCCTTCTGGCTTTCTTGGTCCGTCACCCTCCAGCCACACGGCTCTTTCCTAAAAGCCAGCGCCACAGGGCCCCCCTCCCAGTCACACGTGGCCATGTGTTTCCTGCGGTCTCTGGGAAAGGACCCAAAGTCTTGGCCTCACTCTGGGCTGTCCTCCAACTGGCTGGGACCTGCCCTTGAGGGGGTCTCATCCCTCTTCAGTCCCCTGCACAGCCTTCCCCTGAGTCCTACCTACAGCCCAGCCACAGGCCTTCATTTCTGCCGCTTCCTCTGCCAGGGATCCTTCTCGCTTCCTCCTGATTCAGGAAACCAGGCTGCGAGCAATGCCGTGGGCCAGGCTTTGTGTTGGGTGGCAGGAATACAGTGGGGAAAGAGACAGATCCAGTCCCTGCCCTCACGGAGCTCAGGAGGTGAGCTCTTTGAATTTGCCTTCAAGATTCTGTGCAAGAACTTGGCTCTGCTCTACAAGGCTGGGAGGTAGGAGGCTAAGAGGTGCCATTTATCAGGTGCCAGACACTGTATGGGGGGTGTAGGTGTGGGCAGAGGTGTGTTTAAGTGATATCCCACAGGCCAGGGACTTTCCTGGTGGCGCAGTGGTTAAGAATCCACCTGCCAACGCAGGGGACACGGGTTTGATCCCTGGTCCGGGAAGATCCCACATGCCACAGAGCAACTAAGCCCGTGCGCCACAACTACTGAGCCCGTGTGCCACAACTACTGAAGCCCGTGCACCTAGAGCCTGTGCTCCGCAACAAGAGAAGCCACCACAATGAGAAGCCACCACAATGAGAAGCCTGCGCGCCGCAATGAAGAGTAGCCTCCGCTCGCTGCAACTAGAGAAAGCCCGCGTGCAGCAACGAAGACCCAACACAACCAGAGATAAAGAAATAAATAAATAAATAAATAAAATAAAATAAAATCCCACTGGCCAAGTACCAGACCAGTGATGTCATAGCAAAACAACAGCCAATATGGACTGATTATGCCAGGGCTGTGCTAATAACAACCATCATAATAGCCACCAGCAATTACAGAACATTTACTAGATGCCAAGGCTGTTATTCATGCTTTACTGCATTAGGTCAGAGTCTTCTCAAGTACCCTATGCAGTGGGTCCTATTATCATAACTCTAATTTTACAAGTGAAAAGATTGAGGCTCTGAGGTGTTAAGTAACATGCTCAAGGTCACACAGCCAGGACCTGGCAGAGCTGGATGGGCACTCAGGCTATTTGGGCATGGGAGAGAGACGGGTTATGTGGGGTTGGAGGGCCCAGGAGGGGTCTGGGATCTCTGGTGAGAGAGGCTGAGTGGATGATGAAACCACACGTGTGATCCAGACCAGCACTGTCCAACAGAACTTCCTGCGAGGATGGAAACATTCTCTATCTGTGCTGTCCGAGATGGCAGCCACTAGCCACATGTGGCTACTGAACAGTGTGCCCAGTGTGACTGAGGACCCAATCTTTAATATGACTCAAATTTAATTAATTTAAATGGAAATAACCACATGTAGGTGGTGGTGGCCACACTGGACAGCTCTAGACCAGGGTGCTGCAAACTATGTCCCACGGGTCAAATCCTGCTGTTTTTGTAAATAAAGTTTTATTGGCACACAGCCGCACCCATCTGTTTACATATCATCTATGGCTGCTATGGAGTTACCAAGCAGAGCTGACAGAGACTGTATGGCCCGCAAAACCTAAAATATTTACCATCTGGCCTTTTCAGAAAAAGTTTGCCTATCGACTGCTGCTCTAGACTGTGGAGGAAACACAGAACAGAACAAGGAACAGCCTCCTCCTTCAGGGCAGAGTTAATTCACCGACTCTACCTTTCCAACCTGCCTCCTGACCCATCCATACATGTGCCCCAGGACCCTGCTTGATGATACTACTCTCAAGGATAGCTCCCACTGAATGAGGACCCACTGTGTCCCACGCACTTTCTCATCTCACTGAGCTTTCACGATGGCCCTTGGAGGCAGGTATATGATGATGCCCATTTTACAGAGGTGAAAACTGAGTCTCAAGGAAGCAACGTGAATGTCCCAAAGTCAAGGAGCTTATAGTGGCATGGCTACCGTCTGAACCCAGGTCTGCCAGCCCCAAGGTTGGTTCCTCCACCCCTACCCTGGCTCACCCTCAAATACCAGCTGGAGAGAAAAAGGAGAGGCAGCCGTGAGAGGCAGGCTTGAGGCACTTCCAGGTCTGTCAAGGCCACAGCTGACAGCTGAGCAAGCTGGGGTAGAGAGTCTGGCATGATTTCTACAAGGCCCAGTCTGGTCCCTGGGGAGAGGGACCTGCCCCCCGCCGCCCCCAGACCCTGTCTCCACCTCTGCTCACCATTGATCAGCTCCAGAGCCTCCTCCTTGGTCCGGGTGATCTTCTCCTGCCGCCAGGATGAAGGCCGCCGCGACTGGCTGTGCTTGACCAGCAGGTGTGAGCAGCGGACCCTGGCGGGCTCCCCTTGTCCATTTTTGCCGCCGCCAGTGCTATTGCCACTCGGCCGCTCCCACTGGCTGGCGTTGGTGATGTGATTGAAGTAGTACACCCGGCCTGGAAGAGGGGGGAGTGGAATTCAGCTGGGACCTGCTCAGAGGACACCACCGTGAGGCTGTGATAAGGGACTGGCCAATGAGATGCCTCCATTCAGCCAACCCACTGCTGTCCACCAGTGCCACCAGGCCTTAGCGAGCTAACATTCTAGGTGGGGGCAGACAGACACCAAACAAGCAATAAGACCACGTTATAACTTCAGCTATTCATAACTTCAAGGGGGAAAAAAATAACCCCAGGTGAGGAAGAAAGGTTCCAAGCGTGCACTCAGCAGCCAGACCGCCCGTTCAAATCTGCCACTCTGCCACTCACTCACTGTCTGATCAACCTTCCCTGGGCCTCGGTTTTCTCACCTGTAAAATGGAGATAACGGCAATACCTGCCTGAAGGGTTGCTGTAAGGGCTGTATGAGTTCACATCTGTAATGTCCTTAGGATAGCACCTGGCACACATTAGGAGTGTGGTAGCAACTATTATGTCCATTTTATAGACCACAAAACTAAGCAAAATTTCCCGGGTGTTTACTCTGCTCCAGGCACATATGGGGGAGGCAGGAACTGTACCCATGTGCGTCAGACACAAAAGCTCTGCTCTTTTCCCCTACCCAGTGTACCCTGCTGCAGAACTGGGGGCCAGCATTACTGGGGCCAGATGCTACCCAGAGACTAAGGAGCATGGAGCGAGGGCCGCAAACAATAAGCTTGAAGTAGGACCCAGTAGAGATAGGCTGTCATCCCAGGGGCAGAGAGTTTGCCTGGGTTATGTGGAGGACTTGTGCCCACCAATATGAAGGGATGGATGTCACCCACGGGGAACACTGTTAGGGTTGCACTGGGAAGAAATGGAGGGAGTGGGGGCCCAGAATTGGGCAGAGCATCAGCTTTATGCTGCAGGTCACAGCCAGGGCTGCAGCAGGGCGGGTGACAGCTGAGCCACTGACTGCCTCTAAAACCTTGGCAATGGGCTCCATCTCCCTGAACCTCAGTTTTCTCATCTGAAAAGTGGGGGTGAGGTGAGAGAATAAGGACTTCAAACCTCATGGGGTTAATGTGGAGAGTTGATGATGTATGCAAAGTGCTCACCAGAGCTCCTGGAGTTCAATAAATCGGAATTCTTACTGCGACTGTGATTACTGTGAGCTCTGGTCCAGCGGAGTGAAACACTGGACCTCAGTGTATCTCAGTGGTTTGCAGTAAGAAGGGCAGAGGGCTGTAGAGTCAGACTGACTGGATTCTAACCCAGCCCCCACCCCCCGAAATGAATGACCTTGAGCGAGTTCCTTCAGTTTTCTGGCCTCAGTTTCCTGACCTGCAAAATGGGAGTAATAACTACCTACCTTCCAGAATTGCAGCCATTCAGAGAAAGAAAACACCTAGCTTGGCACTGAGATAAACGTGCCCTATTATTGACATTATTATTGGGGGAAAAGCCTTAAATCGGGTCCCGGAGCACGGGGTGATGTTCTCAGGCAGAATACCACCGGGCGGATATCGCAAACTCAGAATTAGGTATGGATGGCAGTAGGCATGTTAGCAGTAGGAGGTTGTGGACCCGAGGCCGAGCAACCCTGCGGCCCCGCCCTGAGCATGGGGTTGGGGTGTCCTCCCCCAGGGGTGCCCCCTGGGCCCAGCGGGGTGCAAAGACCTTCTCCCCGGACGTCACGTGCATTAGGCCGAAAGAAAGGTGTCAGATCGGCAGGGCCAGGGCCATCGTCTGAGAGAGTGCCGAGGGATCACCGTCCCCCTATCACCCCGGCAGTGCGAGGGGCATCTCCGGCCCCGCCTCTTGCCTCAGTTTCCTCAGCGTTCCCCACTCCTCAGGCTCGCAGTCCCCACGGGGTGAGCCGGGCCGTCACCCTGGGACGACGCGGAGGAGCCAAGACCCCACGGCAATCGAGGGGCGGCGCCGCGCCCGAGGGGCGAGCTCGAGCCCTGCTTCCGCGGGCCCTCGCGGCCCCGCCCCAGCCCCGACCCCCAAGGCACCTGAGCTGCGGCTCATGCGCTTCTCCCAGCCGGGGGGCAGCTTCTCCTCGTCCGCCATCTTCCCTCCTGCCGCAGAACCCGCTCCGCCTCCGCCGCACCGCCTCTGCCGCCCGCGCCTGCCCACCGCCGCTGCCGATTGGCTGGGCCCGCCCCGCACCGGGGTCTAGCGACGACACTCATTGGACACCTCAACTGTCCGGACGGGCTCTCTGGCTTCCTATTGAGCAGAAGCGGGGGTGGGCGGGACCCCACACGGTTTTACCTGGGCCCCGCCCCCGGTCGGCCTCACCCAGGCCCCGCCCCCCTCCTTTCCTCGGCCCCTAAGTGGTGAGAAAGGGACACGAGCCCTCCTTGTCAACGCCCTTTGCCGAGCTTCAAAGAAGTCTTCACCTCTCCTTTGCGTCCTTCGCCGCAGAGCTCATCCGATTGGCTACTGCAGCAGCAATTCCCGCCTTCCTAAGCCGTACCCGGAGGGCCGCAGCTCCCCATGCGGAAGTGTCTGGTTTGTATGGAGGTAACTGCAGCAGAGAAGGTTCTTGGCAGAGGCTGTGCTGCCTTTGCTGTTGCCATAGCAACGCAGTTACCTTGGTGATGAACAGCTAGGAACCCAGAAGCCTAAATTTGGCTCCTGCATCCTCCCTCTTCCCACCTGTTTCCTCCAGATGTCCAAAGCTAGCCCGCCTCCTTTTAATTTTTTGTGCAAGTCTCTTTCCCTATGCTACTGACCCATGACCCAAGCACCTTACATTTCCGTTGGAGTCTACTTTACTTCACCTATTTCCTCCCAGTCTGGCTCCTGCCTCCGTCCTGGGTGACTAGTGGGTGTTGGCATTGCCATTCAGATGGGAGGCGCGGATGGGAGGATGATGAGCTCAGTCTGAGTCAATTTATTTTTTTAATTTATTTTTTATTTAAGTATAGTTGAATGAGTCAATTTAAAATTAAGTCTGTGGCACTCGTGGGACACTGAGGAGGTGGTTGAAGACCTAGGGCTGGAGATAGACATGGGAGTCAAGACACCAACAGGGAAGAGTTCAACTACAGTTCATCTATAGCACAGACCCTTACATAACCGTTAAAAAGAATGAGGTGTAATGACATGAAACACAGGGAAACATGTCTATGACAAATTATAGAGGCAGGATGGGAATTGAAGGTTAAGAGCACACAGGAGCCAGATTGCTTTAGGTTCAAAGCCTGGCTCTACCATTTGCTATGACCTTGAACAAATCACTTAACTTGTGCACTTCAGCTTCTCCATCTGCAAAATGAGGGTAAGAAAAATACATATCTCATAAATACCTTTTTTTTTTTTTTTTTTTTTTTTTTTGCGGCACGCGGGCCTCTCAGTGTTGTGGCCTCTCCCGTTGTGGAGCACAGGCTCTGGACGCGCAGGCTCAGCGGCCATGGCTCACAGGCCCAGCCGCTCCACAGCATGTGGGATCTTCCCGGACCGGGGCACGAACCCGTGTCCCCTGCATCAGCAGGCGGACTCTCAACCGCTGCGCCACCAGGGAAGCCCCTCTCATAAATACCTTTGATGTAAAGGTTAAATGAGTTAATCTATGTGAAGCACTCAAAAACAATGTCTGGTCCATAGCAAGGATATGTGTTGCTGGGTGAAAAAAAAAAGCAAGTCACAGTACAATGTGGCAATTATAGTATGTATGAAAGCATAACAAAACCAAAAAAAAATCAACAAAAAATAATTTAATTATGTGTATTATTAGAGTATGTACAATTATCTCAATTGTGTAAAAACTAGTTTTATATCACAGAAAATTTCTGGATTTATTCAAATATGTTAATGACTAACACTGGTGATTCAGGTGAAGGAAGAAATGGGAACTTAAGTTCTAACATAACATTTTGATTCTTTTTTACAAGCATATATGAGCACAGTAGTAATAATACTTTTTAAAAGATCATTTTAGACTTAGGGCAGAGCTGCAAAAGTAGTATAGTTTTCAATGTCCTTCACCCAGCCTTCCCTTATATTAGCATCTTACATAACAGAACAGAGGCTCTCAACTAGGGGTGATTTTGTTCCCCAAGGGACATTTGGCAATGTTTTAAGACATTTTTGATTGTCACAAATGGAGGAAAGGAGATGCTACTCGCATTTAGTGGGTAGAGGCTGAGTATGTTACTGAACATCCTACAATGCACAAAGAATTATCCACCCAAAATGTCAACAGTGCCAAAACTTGAGAAATTCTGCCACAGAATAATGATCAAAACTAAGAAATCAACATTGGTACAGTACTATTAACTAAACTAGACTTTAAAAGAATTTCCCCAGTTTTACCACCAATATCCTTTTTACGTTCCAGGATCTACATTGTCATGTCTCCTTAGTCTCCTCCAATATATGTCAATTTCTAGGTCTTTCCTTGTCTTTCATGCTGTTGATACTTTTGTAGAGTAGAATGTCTCTCATTCTGATGTTTGGTCATGATGGGGTTTGTCTGGTATTTTCTCATGATTAGACTGAGGTTATGCATTATTGGGAGGGATACCACAGAGATGATATGCCCTTCTCAGTGCATCATACTGGGTGATCAATGATGTTGCAATGTATTACTGGTAGTATTAGGGTTTCAACTGCTGCATAACAAATTACCCCGCAACTTAGTGGATTAACATTTGCCATCTCAGTTTCCAGTACAGTTTAGCTGGTGTCAGCAAGGGTGTCTGTGGTCTTATCTGAAGGCTTAACTGGATAGGATCTGCTTCCAAGTTCCCTCCTATGGTTGCTAGCACGATTCAGTTGCTAACAGGATACTGGACTGAGGACCACAAGTTCTTCACTGGCTACTGGCTGGGGGCCAGTAAGGCAGCTCACAACCTGGCATCTGGCTTTCATCAATGAGCAAGACAGCAAGCAAGATAGAAACCAGTCTCTTCACAACCCAATCTCAGATGTGATATACCATCACTTATGCCATATTCTGTTTGTCAGAAGTTAGATCTACCCTATACTCAAGAGGAGAGGATCACACAAGGGCATGAATACATGAGATCATTAGGGGCCATCTTAGAAGCTGCCTCTCAGTTGTGACGTTTTTGATCACTTGGTTAGGGCAGTATCTGAACTATTTTCCCCTTTGTAATGAATAACTACTTTTGGGAGAGATACTTTTGAGACTGTGCAAATATCCTACTTCTGCTTAAAATTTGCCCACTAATTTTAGCATCTATTAATGCATCTTGCCTACAGCAGTTATTACTACGGTGGTCCAAGGGTGGGTGATTTCTTATTTCTCTCTTTCCTTCTACAACTAACTGAAATCCTTTTGTAATGAAGAGTTGTCCCTTCTCCCCCACTCATTTACATATTCAGTTATTTATTTATATGAGCATGGGCTCAAGGACATTTAATTCTTTGGGTTATAATCCAATACTATCGTTATTTTGTTGCTCAAGTTGTTCCAAATTTGGCCACTGAGAGCTTTTTCACAGGTTGGCCTCTGTGCCCTTTTAACATGCTTCTATCCTTTTTATTTGAGTACTTCTTACCTTCTGGTACACAAATTTTGGGGGGTTGTTTTTTAAGCAGACAGGTAAGGAGGATATTGACCTATAAGAGCAGGAAAATACGGGCTCAGCTTGTATTTTCCCTGCCCTAGCTCTGGAATCAATTACTTCT
Source organism: Phocoena phocoena (assembly GCF_963924675.1). Lineage (NCBI taxonomy): Eukaryota > Metazoa > Chordata > Mammalia > Artiodactyla > Phocoenidae > Phocoena > Phocoena phocoena. The sequence continues at coordinate 166,764,444 of NC_089221.1, forward strand.
CCTCCCCACCACCCCCACCCCAAATTACTTCTCTCAGAAGCCCTGGTTCCTTTTATTGGAGAATATTATTTAGAAAGCAAGATCTGGCTGCTGGGTGTGCTCACTGATACTGGGGTGTCACGGCTTCTGGTCCCTCTAAGTGGGTAAAGGAAATATATGGATATATGCACATGTCTGTATTTCTACATGTGTCTGTAAACATATTAAACAAAAACCATGAGTCCACACTGATAACTCCCAACTCTAATCCAGCCCCACAGGGTTCATTCTACCCACTCCCTTCCACTGTACCCTCTCCTAGTTTTATTTGTAACTTCTTTCTCCAGCAGCAAGAAACCTGGCTCTAATTATATACAATATATTATCCAACCCTGTGTGTGTATACATGTACAAAACTAGTTTCAGATTTGCTAAGTTATACCACTGTAAGGAACATAGTTACCAACTAAAGTACAGTGTTTGTATATAATTCTTTTTTCTTTATCCTTACAGTATTAAATCAAATTACTTTTTCAAGGTTATTTAAGTCAGCTCCTTTCTCCCCTAACCCCTTTGGTGGGGACATGTGATTCATTTGTAATACAGGCAGATTTATTTGACAGCCTGCATTCCATCTTTCTCCCTATGTCCTGGTTGGCAAATGCTGAGTCCTGCATCCACCACTACAGTTCCAGACATAGCAGTTCCATCACCACAAAAATCCCTGCATACTGCCCTTTTATGTAAAAAAAAAAAGCAAACAAAAATCAATAAAAATACTAATTAAAAAGAATGAAACAGATAATTTATATAGAAAGAAAGCATAAAAAAGCAAACCGCTGAATGGTATGCAAATATTACATAATATATAATTATTCCGACTGTATAAAAACTATAGGTTGTATTTCAGAAAACTTCTGGATTCACTCAAATGTTAATTATTGCCACTGTCGGTGGGGATATTATAAAAATAAGAAACAATTTTTAACAAAACATTTGGATTTTTTTTACAAGTAGTTATTGGCACAGTCTTTTTAAAAATAAAACTGAAGTTTATATAAATGCACTGAAAAAGGCCTGACCTCAGGAGAGAGAATGGGGCCAGGAGTGGGGTCTTACTTTTGGCCTGTAATTTTCTATGCTGATTTGAAAACAAGGACTCACCTTGTCAAGGTTGTCATGAAATTAAAAAAAAAAAAATTGGGTGGGTTTGTTTTTTAAGCAGACAGGTAAGAAGGATACTGACCTATAAGAACAGGGTTACCAGAAAACAGAGATTTCTAACTTGTCAGGAGGAAGTGGAGTCCTAGGGACAGGAGGGAAGCCAAGGGAGCAGGTAGGGAGGTGGCCAATGGAGACCAAGGTGAGACCATCACCCCAGGCAGCCGGCAGGTCTGCATCCCAAGAAGCTTGGTGGCAAAAGGCAGGCAGGAGCCTGGGTGGGGCAGTGGGCTAGACTTGAACATGGTTATGTCCTGAGGAAGATAAGCCAAGTCAATACACAGAGAGGGGAGAAGGGATGGAGCAAGGTTCTAGGTGAAACTCTCAAAGCAGCTCCAGAATGTGGCTCTGGGAAAGGACAGGGCCAAGGTTGACCCCAGGATCTGTGGCCAGGGGAACAGAAATGGAGTGTTTGGGGTCCTGTCTACTCAAACCTGAGGGAAGAAGGCAGGAGACAGCTAATAATGCCAGGCATCCTGCTGTTTTTTGTTTTTTTTTTTTTGGTACGTGGGCCTCTCACTGTTGTGGCCTCTCCCGTTGCGGAGCACAGGCTCCGGACGTGCAGGCTCAGCGGCCATAGCTCACGGGCCCAGCCGCTCCGTGGCATGTGGGATCTTCCCAGACCGGGGCACGAACCTGTGTCCCCTGAATCGGCAGGCGGACTCTCAACCACTGCGCCACCAGGGAAGCACCATCCTGCTGTTTTAACTCCATTATCTCATCATTCTCCATTATCTCATCATTATCTCATGGAAACATGATTGTCATCATGGTTCCCCCTTTTAGAGGAAGAAACTGAGGATCAGAGAGTCTGACTCCTCCAAATTCCACTGCTAATGATCAAGATTCAAACCCAGTTGGTCTGACTGTTGAGGCTGGGTTCTTCTTAGAGCCTATGCCAGACTGTTTCACTCTGTCCACAGGATTTCGTAAGCGCTAAGAACTGTGGCTGCTTAATCATGCTTTATCTCATCTCCACTTCACAACACACCACTGAAGTAAACACTGTTGGTTCCAGTTTGGATAAGGAAATGAAGGTTAAGGGAGATTAAGTAACTTGCCCAGGGGCACAGTTGGTGGCAGAGCTGGGATTCCACCCACAGTCTCTCTGAATCTAAACCTGTATTCCTAACTACTACATCTACTGTCCTTACCCAGAGGTTCCTTGGTCTCTTAGGGAGACAATAATCCCAGGATCTCTTGACCTTCAGAGACACATGGCTAGCCCCAGAGCTCTGGTCTTCCATTCAGGCTCCCAGTCTACTGGCTCCCTCATTGATCCAATCTTGAACTCTTATTGAGCAGCTGGGTACTGAGAATATAGTGACGACCAGATGCCAACCATCCCCTCAAGAGATAGCCCTCACTCAAAGATGACAACAGTGAATGAAGCAGCCTCTAAGTTTTTATTAACATGAGTTTTCAAACACAAGCATCCATATTAGTGTGGGGGGCGAGGGTGGGGGAAGAGGGAAGGACAGGGAGAAGGAATTCTGTCCTATTGGTAATAAAGCTCCAGGTTCATCCCATCGTGGATTTCATCTGAAGTACAGGTGTTAAGGAATCCTCACTGTGGGATCCATCCCCACCCCTCCCATCTGTCACAGTTGGGTCAGGGTGGCCACATTTTAATTTGGATCGTTTTAATTTGAAAAGAATCCAAACTTTTAAAAAAGTTCATGTTCCTTTTGCATAACAAACATGCCCGAGTCTCCCTCCACTCTGACCTCCCGTACCCAACTCAAGTGGAGCTCAGTAATAAATACTTTGACTGAAAAGTGTCAAAGTCTTACAAGCCAAGTCAAATCAAACATTTCACCAACCACCCTCCTCCCCCAACAAAGTAATTACATGGCTCCCATTTTCTAAATACTTAGCATGTGCCACGTATTAAGTTAAACACATTATGTGCATAATCTCATATAGACTCCAGTATTGCACAAAGAGAACCAAGTCCGGGTATGGAGACCCTTCCTCAAGAAGTCAAAGGATACAGTCCCCCAGAGATACGTGGTCCTTAAAAATCGTGTACCTGCGGGATAAAAACTTTTCAGGAAAAAGCCTAAGGAGACCCTTCAGCCTGGAGGCAAGCTGAGGAAGTTCTGCCTAAGCAAAGGGCTGGCTGCAGCCCTCCCCCAACCAAAAACTTCTGGCCTGCTCCTGTCCAGCCCCCAGCTCTACCCCTGTACTCACCACTTCTTCAATACGATCTTGTTCCAACGGGTGCCAGTTTGGGCTGCAATCAGCTTCTTAAGGTCCCCGATGGTGTCATCAGTACTGGGCGCAGAGGAATTAAGGAAAATGGAAGGGGGAGATAGAACGCGACGTGGACATTTCCAGTAGTGAATGCACTCTGCCAGGACCCCATTCCCACCCCTGCCCCCGGGTTTAACTAAAATCACCCTACAACATAGACTGAGTTGCCTGCCTCATTCATGTCAAGCACCCTCTGGAAGCCACCGCCTCTCGGCCGCCAGTGGATACTTGCATTTAACGCGGACCTTCTTCCCCAGACGGTCGTTGCAAACAACCTCGATCATCCTGGCTGGAGCTACAGAGGGCGGGGATAGAGGCAAAAGAATCAGGACTTCAGGATGGAGCTACACAGGGCGGGGATAGAGGCAAAAGAATCAGGACTTCAGGATGGAGCTACACAGAGCGGGTAGAGAAGCAAAATAATCAGGACTTCAGGGGTCCCTCAGGCCCCAAGGCACCCGGTTATTGAGACTTAATGTTCACGCCCCCCTCAATCCCCCAGATCGCAGTCTTCCTGGGCCCCAAGTCCCAGGACCTCGGACCCCACGGCGACCGCGGACCCCAGGCAGCCGCGCGTCCCACCCCCCCCTCCCGGCCCAGTCCCATTTCAGGTAGCCTGAAGGCCTCGCCTCGCCTCTCGCAGGCGGGCGGATCCTCGATGGCCGGGTCCCATCAACTTTCCGCTACTCCGGGCCTCTCCACCTGGCCACCTCACCTTGAATCTCCTGGCACCAGTAGACGCCACACCAAGCTCGCTCGAAAGCAGAGCCCCGACCGCCGCTGTCGCTAAGAAACCGGAAACCGGAAGCGGAAGTGCGCAGCCGAAAGCTCCTCCCTCCGCTCCTCCCAGTGCCCGTCAACACCCCCGCGGAGTTCGCAGCCCCGGGCCGGATGTGGGCTTGCGGTGCCCAGGAGCTGCTTTGGGGTCCCGAGCCTGAGTAGAGGGACACATGTGGACGGAGCGTGGAGCCGAATGAGGGTCCGGGCGGGGGAGGGGCGTGGAGAGTCAGAGGTCATGAACCGGCGCCCAGCCGTTTGGATGCAGTTAGTTGAAGGCTTTTCGCTGTGCCGAGACGCCGTCTGGTGTGGCATCTCGGTGGGCGGGGATGACCTCTCGTTCCTGAGCCTGACGGAGCCTCTAACTGCAGCTTTAGGGCTTTGGGGAGCCTGGGTCAAGTCCTGCGGGCATCCCGTCCGCCCCCCTGCCCTCATTCAGGGCTGGACCTCGGAAGCGTTTTGCTCACCCCTTCCCTCTGCTTATCTCGCCTGACCCCAGGGACATCTTGGGTGCAGACTGCAGTCAATAAGTGAAGGAGCCTCCTGATCCTGGCCTGGATACCAGCACTTACCAGAATGGAGTTCACGTTGCACGCCTACCTGCAACTGCAAAATCTCCCAGGTCTGTATCTTCAAGGAAGGTCGCTCCCGCCCTACAGGGGGCACTGTGTACCAGTTCCCAACCTTGCCTTTCAGCGCCAAAGCAGCCCCTGAACTGGTCTGGTTTCCCAGAGCTGGTGGGACAGAGAACACCCCTCCCTAAGTCCAACCTGCCAATGGAACTGACTCTTGAACTGTTCCTTCTCAGCAGACAGGATTCTCCTAGTTTGGTAAGCCTAAAAGGATTCACTCTGAAAAGGGGCCACCACTTCTTTTTTTTTTTTTAATTTTAATTTATTTATTTTTGCCTGCGTTGGGTCTTCGTTGCTGCGCGTGGGCTTTCTCTAGTTGCCCCGAGCAGGGGCTACTCTTCATTGCGGTGTGTGGGCTTCTCAATGTGGTGGCTCCTCTTGTTGCGGAGCACGGGGACTCTAGGTGCACGGGCTTCAGTAGTTGTGGCACATGGACTCAGTAGTTGTGGCTCGCGGGCTCTAGAGCACAGGCTCAATAGTTCTGGCGCACAGGCTTAGCTGCTCCGCGGCGTGTCGGATCTTCCCGGACCAAGGCTCGAACCCGTGTCCCCTGCATTGGCAGGCAGATTCTCAACCACTGCGCCACCAGGGAAGCTGCGGGGCCACCACTTCTGATTCACCCAATCCGCCTTCTCAATCTAGGATATGAGATTAGGTGGAAGACATGAGATGTTTTCCTGGGGAAAGGGAGGATGCTCTGTGACCCTGCTGGGACTGTCCTGCCTTAGGGAACTGGCCCAAGGAGTCCCACCTCAAACACTAGACTCAGGGGCCTTCCTGCCTCAGGACTTTGATCCGTTGTTTCTCCGACCCCTGCAGAATCCCTCTGAGTGGGCTTGAGAGGGCAGGGAATCTGAATGGAAGGCTTATTCAGATTGGAGACACAGGCTTTGGATCCAGACAGATGAGTCAAAACCCCTTAATATTAAGCTCTGTGATCTCAACTCTTCCCCTCTCTGATTCTCATCTTCCTCATCTATGAATGGGGAGAGCAATCCCCACCCTAGGATTGTAGTAAGAATCGGTCTTGGACCAGCCCCTGACAGTCCTCTTGCAGAAGACCAGATGGGGAAGAGGGGGAGATGGGAAGGTCAAGGGTGAGCTTGAGGGGACTAATGTGCCCGAGAAAGTTTGGAAGGAACACATTTTTGCACTCACATAGAAATACTAGGACACACCAGATGTTGATGGTGTTTACCACTAGACGGTGGAATTGCTGTGTCTCATGTTCCTCTTTTTGGTGCTTTTGGTGTTTTCCCAGATTACCTACAATGAACATATGTTACTTTTGTAATCAGAAGAAAAAGTAAATGTTATTTTTTGAAAACAAGAAGTTCTATTTTTTCAATGTTTGATTCAAAGATAGCTAGGGAACTCCCTGGCGGTCCAGTGGTTAGGACTCTGCGCTCTCACTGCCGAGGGCCCGGGTTCAATCCATGCCCAGGGAACTAAGATCCCGGAAGCTGTGTGGTGCAGCCAAAAAAAAAAACCCCAAATGTTTTTAAAAATTAAAAAAAAAGGGGGAGCTAAGGCATAGGATGGTGATGCTGAGTTATGGGCTGGGGGAGATTGGAAAGGGGTGAGGAGTGCTGCTGAAAGGGGAGGAATATAAAGTCTGGGATTGTTGGGGGCTTGGGCTCCATGGGAAGTAGTGGGGATCTAGTCGGGGGCCGCCAGCCCCAACTGGGCTAAGGCATCCTGAGGAAGTAGAGGGGATGGGCAATGGGAAGTCCCAGGACTAGGCTGCCACTGCTGCACGGACTGCCTCCTCCGGAGCCAGGTGGGAGGGGGAAAGGCCTCAGGAGACAGGACACCTCACCTTAGAGACCTCTCTCCACATCCTGGTAAGTATCATTCGGCGCTTCCCATGAAGGGCCTCAGTGCCTGCCCGTTGAGGGGCCAGGACAGTCCCATCCTCCCGTCTAGGCAGCCGAAGGACCTGCTGTCAGAGCTGCTCTTGTGAGGAGGTAGATGCTTCCCAGGAGGGAGAGTTCTGGGTCAGAACTCAAGGAGCAAGCTGGGCAGGGCCCCTCTGCCCCTTGTTGCCTAAGTTTCTGACCCAGAGGAAGGAGCTTATACTCGGGGATTCCCATCCCTCCACTCCTGTATGCTTGATGGGGAGGAGATGGTTCTTAGGAAACCCCTGTAACTGAGCTGGGGTCAGGGACACCTGCGTTCCGCTGAACTTAAAGGTTCACCAGAGGGGAAATAATCTTAGAGGTGGAGAGAGTTGCTCAGGAGGTCCCTTCTCCCAACATCTCAGCCTGTCAGCAGGCCTTGGAGATGCAGCAGTGTCCAAGGCCGACCTGCCACCCCAGAATTCAGTCTGATACAGGAGGAAGACAAGTAAAGAAGACAAGTGAAGAGGTCCTTGTAATACAGTGTGACACAGGTGCTGTGAAGGGGAAGCCCAAGGCGCTGGGAGCAGAGGAGTTATTGCCCCTGCGTGCTGGCATGGGCTTTCCAGAGGGAATCGGAGAGCACTGTGATAGAGGCCCATGCTCTGGCATCAGAAAAATCTGGGCTTGTGGCCCTGGCAAGCAACTTGACCTCTATGTGATTCTTTTGGTCTTTTCTTCCACAGTCGTAAAATGGTTGCCAGAGCATGAAGCATTTTTTTTTTGTGCTCTTGTTTGAGGAAAAGTATCAAAGGGGTTGGATTTATTAATAAACATTTGGAACTTTCTTGCACATGGTAAAAATTAAAGCAGTACAGAAGTATTATATACAGCAGCATCAAGTTTCCTCACCCTCCAGACCCCAGGCCCTCCGCAGGGACAATTACAGTTAAAAGTTTTCATTTCATCTCTGTGTCTTCAAACATGTGATACAGAGCCTCCCAAGAAAATGCTGAAACCTCTCAGATGTCAATAACGCGTTTCAATGGAGATAGGGACTTTGTATTTTCAAGTAACATACAATATTTTAAGTTGTGTCAAAGGGCAGAAATGAATGACTTTGTTTTCATACAGGCCTTTATGTATAAAATGAAACACAACAAATATATATATATATCCAACGAGATCAAACTATATACACTGTTCTCTACACCTTTTGCTTTTAAAAGAAAACAATATCCTAGCGATTGTTCCAAACAGCACAGAAAGACCTACCTCATTCTTTCTGACAATTTGAGATCCTAGAAGTGGAATTATTGGGCCCTACAGGGGCTGCAATCTGATGTTGCCAAACTGTCTTCAAAGATTTTGCATCAGTTGTGCCCCATCTGCAGTGGTTGAGAAGGTCTACTTCCTCACACCAAGGCTAGTGTGGGTATTTTCTGGCTTCCTCATCTTAATCTGATAGGTGAATACCACAGTGTTTTACTTTTTATTTATTTATGGATAAGTGAAAGCATACAGATTTTTAAGCTTTATTCAGATATAGTTGATATACAAAATTGCACACATTTAACATATACATCTTTTTTTTTTTTTTTTTTTTGCAGTACACGGGCCTCTCACTGTTGTGGCCTCTCCCGTTGCGGAGCACAGGCTCCGGAAGCGTAGGCTCAGCGGCCATGGCTCACGGGCCCAGCCGCTCCGTGGCATGTGGGATCTTCCCGGAGCGGGGTACGAAGCCGTGTCCCCTGCATCGGCAGGCGGACTCTCAACCACTGCGCCACCAGGGAAGCCCTAACATACATCTTAATGAGTTTGCTTTCTTTTGGGGGGGGGCGCCGGGCTGCCCGTCATGCGGGATCTTAATCCCCCCACCAGAAAACGAACCTGCACCCCCTGCAATGGAAGCACAGAGTCTTAACCACTGGACCGCCAGGGAAGTCCCAGTTTGCATTTATTTCTAAAACAGTTTTCAACGTCTCCAATTTCTTTTCTGTGTGTGTATTAAAAACACGTATTGCCAGGGAATTTCCTGGCGGTCCAGTGGTTAGGACTCGGTGCTTTCACTGCCCTGGCCGGGTTCAATCTCTGGTCGAGGAACTAAGATCCTGCAAGCCGCACAGCGCGGCAAAAACCAAACCAAACCAAAACAAACAAACAAAACAACCCAAAACCATGTATTGCCGTTATAGACTCTTGGGAGTGTGATTTGGCAAAACCTATTCAGAATTAAACTTCACATGTCCTTTGACCCATCAACCCAACTCCTGGTTATTTATCCTATAGAAATAAAAACATAGGAGGTATATATTACATATGTATGTGTGTGTGTGTATATATATATATATATATATATATACACACACACACACACATATGCATGTACATACATATATAAAGAGAATGTTTAGCGCCGATACTGCGGTGATAGAACTGGAAGCAACGTGAATACTCATCAATACGGGAATGTTTGAATAAATTTCACTGCCCTTATGAATTGCAACTTTAAAAGTGAGTGATATATTTAGAAAAAAAAAGTGATATATATCTGGAGGGAGTGTCAGTTCAGGCTCTGTGGAGAACAATTTGCCGCCATCAATAAAAGCGAAAAATTCAACACGCCTTTTAACAAGCTATTTCACTTCTACAAATTTATTCTGGAACTCTCCGCCTTGTCCTCCGCTCTTGGTTCCGCCCTCAATCCTTCCCTTTAGGGCTCGTGACCGCCCCAGCCATGCTTTCACCCAGTCTCGTTCCCGCCCTTAACCCCGCCCCCGGGCCTCGTCACCGCTCTAGCCACGCCTTAAGGGCGTGGTCCTATCCCCAGGCACGCCCCCCGAGTCTCGTTCCCGCCCTTAACCCCGCCCCCGGGTAGCGTCATCGCCCTAGCCACGCCTTCCGGGATTGGTCCTAGTCCCTAACCCCATCTTCGGTGCCGCGTTCAGATCCCGTGCTGGTCTGGCTCCAGGGCCCAACCACGTCCCCGCCAGAGGAAAGCCAGAACTCTGCCGGCTACCGGAAGCCACGACCACCTCCCTGCCGGCACCCTCACTTCCTGCCGTCTCTTAGGGGCTTCCAAGGCGAGTCAACGAGTCCCTTTCGTCGGAAGCGGAAGTGCGTGTCGGCGGGATCATGGCGACTTTTGCGGACTTGCCGGACTCTGTCCTGTTGGAGATCTTCTCTTACCTCCCGGTTCGGGACAGGATCCGCATCTCCAGGTGCGGCCCCGCCCCGCGCGAGGGAAGGGCCGGGCGGGGGTGGTGCACCAGGAGATGGATACCTGGTCCCCGCGGGGCCGGGACGTTCTAACGGCGGGTCCCCTTCCCCAGGGTCTGTCACCGCTGGAAGAGGCTGGTGGACGACCGGTGGCTGTGGCGACATGTCGACCTGACGCTCTACACGGTATGCGGGGCTGGCCGGGCAGGTCTGGGCCAAGGTCGGGCTGGCCCGACCTCGAGGACCACGCCTCCAACCCTGTGTTTCGAGCGAGGCTGTTCCGGGTGCATCCCGGCCGCGTCAGTTATTTGCTCCACTGTGACCTCCAGGCCTCAGTTTCCCCACCTCCAGAATGGGTGTTACCAAAGTCGTGCAGGGAAAGGGCTTATTGATGACTTTTCACGGAGAAATCATTTTCCATAGTCAACTTATTTCCAGAATTAATCTCCTGAGTGGTGCAGGCAAACCATTTCCACTTTCTTCCATTTGCATTTTATTTTTTTCTTTTTATTATGAACTATTTCAAATATATGTAGAAATGTACAGAGGATAATATCTGAAACTATTTCCCCCCCTACCTAGATTTAACCTTTTTTAACCTTTGGCCTTATTTACTGCTGATCTTGTGAAACACACATACAAATGTTTATATATACACATATGCATACAACATTTTTAGGTATATCTCTTGCACTTTTGAAACCCTCCTCAGAGGTAACCACTATCATAAAGTGGATTTGTATCCCTTCGCGTTTTTATTTACTTCTTATGTGTGTGCCTGTAAGCAATACACGATATTGTTAACGTATTTCTAAAATTTAGATAATGCTGCTCTACTCTTTAGATAGTTAAATGCTGTTTTACTTATATAACCAGCTTTATTCACACATCGCTTTTGAGATTTATTCTAATCAGCACTTGTAAATCTAATTCATTCCTTTTAACTGCTGTTAAATGAATATACCACAATTTGTTTATCTGTTTTCCTGTTGACAGATGGTTAGCTTATTTCCAACTTTCTACTGTTGTGAACCGCTTTATAAGGCAGTGTCTCAGATTTTACTGTGCATATGAATCACCTATGGGGATCTTGTTAAAATGCAGACTCTGATTCAGGGGCCTGGAGTGGGGGCCCCAGGTTCCAAATTTCTAACAACTTTCAAGGTGTTACTAATGCTGTTGCTTCTTGTTCCACAAGAATGTCCTTGTGTCTGTCTTCTTGCATCCAGGTACCAGTTACTCTGAAACCTAGAAGTACAATTTCTGAGAGGTAGGATCCTTTATATTTTCTCACTTTCAGTTCTTCATCTGCAATTCCAAAATCAGAAAGCCAGAAAAGTGAAAAGGTTTTTTGTAAGCTCGGCACAAATTCATTTGGTGGCAACACCTGATGTGAACTGGTGTGAGGCTATCAATGTCCTTTTCCTTATCCCACTTGGAATAAAAGTCATGTTATACTGAAAAATATTAATCTGATAACAAGGTGCTAACCTTGACCCTTCTGATGGTATTATATATGGTATTTGTACCACATTAATTCTGAATTCTGAAACCCATCTGTCTCCAGGAGTTTTGGATAAGGAATTGTGGCCTTGTATAGAAATTATTTTTATTGAAATCACCTTTAAAAATGGTTATTTTTTCTGTACTAAAAAACTAACACATTACATAATAATGTAGTTCTTAGTTATTTTTTCTGCCATTTTATTATGAGAAATTTCAAACATATATAAAAATTTAAAGAATAGTACAGAGAACACGAAGTTGCCCACTATTAGTATTTAACTACATTTGTTTTAACCCCTGTTGACCGATCCATCCATCCCTCTTTCCATCCATCAATCCATTTTATTTTTTAAATACACTTCAAAATAAGTTGCAGACAAGAGTCCACTTCATCCCTAAATGCTTTAGCATACGTAATAGAGATTAACTAGAACATTTGTTTTGCGTTTCTCTTTTTGAGGTTTAATTTTTAAAAATCACACAAGTCATGAATAATTCTTGTAAAAATGTTGAAGTAGTATAACTATGTGTGGTGATGGATGTTAACTAGACTTATGTGGTGATCATTTCACAAGATATACAAATATCGAACCATTGTGTGTACACCTGAAACTAATATAATATGTCAATTATATCTAAATTAAAACAAAAAACCATTGAAGTATTGCCACAGATGAAGCTAAGAGCCTTTGACAGTCATCCCCTGGTATCTTCAACCCTTCCCCAGAGTAACCACTATTATAAGTGTGGAATATTTCCTTCTATCCTATCTTCTATGCCTTTATACCCTTGGGCCTGTATAAGGGAAGGAAAGTAAAGTGGTTACAAGAGCAAGATTGGCCTTTGGAGTCAGGCTGTGTTGAATCATAGCTGTACTCTTGCAACAAGATTCTGGCCACTGCATTTTTCCAGAGGTACCTGCTACACAACCAGGTACTGTGTGAGCTTTCTAGTTCACTGCTCATCACTGCACCTGGCAAACAGTAGGTACTCAATACAAGTTAGCCATTATGGTTGGAATAATTGTACCCATATAAAATATATAGTATTGTTTCTTTTTTCTTTAACCTTTAAAGTATCATTTTGCCACTCTTTCCTGCATGTTTTGAGGAGTTACCAGGGTTCATATCTCTGGATCTACTTTGTTCTTAGTTACTACCTACATGGCTGTTATCTTATCAGTGGACATTTGGTTTTTGCTGTTAAAACCACGATGTCAGAAACCAATGTTTCTGTAGGGTAAATTCCACAAAAGAGGTCTTGCTAGGTCAGGCAGTATGTGCATTTAAACAAACTGAAAAATTAGTTTTAAAAAATAATATGAGGGGGCGGCACAAAAAAGATATACACAGGATTCAAAAGGTACAAAATAATAAAAATTGGAAAATAAGGTCTCCCTACTTCTGTCACCCAGGTCACCTTGTTCTTTCCCAGAGAAGCAGCAGATGCTCCCCCCCCCCCCACCTTTTTTTTGTGTGGGATCTTAGTTCCCTGACCAGGGCTCAAACCCGGGCCCTCGGTAGTGAAAGTGCGGAGTCCTAACCACTGGACCGCCAGGGAATTCCTGCTCCCATATTCTTAAAAACAAAACAGGTGCCAGTGGGTGCCCACATTTTACATTTCAGTAAAACCCACCAGATCGCATTCCAAAGTAACCAGACCAAGTGCCACCAGCAGGACCTGAGAACTGCTTCTCCACATCCTGGCCAGTGTTTGATATTATGAAACTTAAAGGATTTTCTAATTTTGTCCTTTTACAAGTAAAAGGGATTCAGCCTCTGGCTTCGTGCCATTTAAAATTTTGCCAACGGTCGCTTCTACTTTTGTGAGTTCCCTTTTAGTGGGCAATATTTCTAGTGAGTCCCTTTCCCTCGGCCCAAACTTGCAGGTCCAAATTTTATCAGGAAGATTTGATTCCTCTGTCAAGAGTAGTCAACAGGGAGAAGGGATAAATTAGGAGTTTGGGATTAAAATATACATACCACTGTATATAAAATAGATAACCAACAAGGACCTACAGTATAGCACAGGGAACTATACTAAAAATCTTGTAATAACCTAAAATGGAAGACAATGTAAAAAAAGAATATATATATATATATATTCTGAATCACTTTGCTGTACACTGAAACTAACCCAAGATAGTAAATCAACTATATTTCAATAAAAAATTTTAAAAAAGAATTTAGGAATAAAAGGATTAGGGATACCAAGAACCCAACAGAAAAGGTGTAACTGAGAGGCAGCAAAATATCCTCTTGCCTGGTCGTGGATTTTGCTAATAAAAAAGTCATATTTACAAAAAAAAAAAACTCGTTAACAGATTTTATGGTATGCAGTTTCTTTTTAATTTTTTTTATTTATTTATTTATGGTTGCGTTGGGTCTTCGTCGTAGTTGTGGAGAGCGGGGGCTACTCTTCGTTGCGGTGCGTGGGCTTCTCATTGCGGTGGCTTCTCTTGTTGCAGAGCACGGGCTCTAGGCACGCAGGCTTCAGTAGTTGTGGCACGCAGGCTCAGTGTGGCTCGCGGGCTCTAGAGCGCAGGCTCAGTAGTTGTGGCGCACAGGCTTAGTTGCTCTGCGGCATGTGGGATCTTCCTGGACCAGGGCTCGAACCCTTGTCCCCTGCATTGGCAGGCGAATTCTTAACCACTGCGCCACCAGCGAAGTCCCTACAATTTCTTTTTTCTGTCCTTTTTTTTTTTTGAAGCTAAAATGTGCATATAATGAAATGCACAGGGTACCAGTTAGTTATAGTTTGTTTGTTTTCTACTAAGTCTAACTTCCCAGGGTTAATTTTTGCAGCTTTCACTATTACCAAGCTGTGATTTTTATTTTTTTCTTTTAACCTAGATCTAATTTACCCTGGGCAGTTTTAGCCTTTTTCAGTTTTATTTTGTATTGCTTATTTCTACGAGGAGGTAGTCATTAAGAAAGGGATAAAAATATTGCCAGGTGGATTTACTTTCTTGCTTACTGCAGAAGATAGCGAGAATCCACTCTCTTGCTAGAGACAGATCTGTTATGGTCTCTTATCGCCATTGCTTTTGTTCCAACCTAGAGGTCAAAACAGATTAAATCATCCTGTTGCCCCTGGGGAGGTATCTGGTTGCGTGAGGCTGTGAGGGAAGGACAGAATTCCCAGGGAACATCAGAGCCCCAGCTGGGGACTGCCTGTCTCCAGGCAGGTGGGGGCCTTGGAAGATGCCCCACATCTCTCCCCCAGTCACAGCCCCCCCCCACCCCATTTCTGGTTCTTACAGATGCGACCTAAGGTCATGTGGCACCTCCTTCGCCGGTACATGGCATCTCGGCTCCATTCCCTGCGGATGGGCGGCTACCTGTTCTCGGGCTCCCAGGCTCCCCAGCTGTCCCCCGCCCTGATGAGGGCCCTGGGCCAGAAGTGCCCCAACCTCAAGCGCCTCTGCCTGCACGTGGCCAACCTGAGCATGGTGCCCATCACCAGCCTGCCCTGCACCCTGAAGACCCTGGAGCTGCACAGCTGTGAGATCTCCATGGCCTGGCTCCTCAAGGAGCAGGACCCCACCGTGCTGCCCCTGCTTGAGTGCATCGTGCTGGACCGTGTCCCCGCCTTCCGTGACGAGCACCTGCAGGGCCTGACGCGCTTCCGCGCGCTGCGCTCGCTGGTGCTGGGCGGCACCTACCGGGTGACCGAGACCGGGCTGGATATGGGCCTGCAGGAGCTGAGCTACCTGCAGAGGCTGGAGGTGCTGGGCTGTACCCTCTCGGCCGACAGCACCCTCCTGGCCATCAGCCGCCACCTCCGAGATGTGCGGAAGATCCGGCTGACCGTGCGGGGCCTCTCGGCCCCTGGCCTGTCGGTCCTGGAGGGCATGCCGGCCCTGGAGAGTCTGTGCCTGCTGGGGCCGCTCATCACCCCAGAAATGCCTTCCCCGCATGAAATCCTCTCCTCCTGCCTCACCATGCCCAAGCTCAGGGTCCTTGAGCTGCAGGGGCTGGGCTGGGAGGGTCAGGAGGCGGAGAGGATCCTGTCTAAGGGGCTACCCCACTGTATGGTCATTGTCAGGGCCTGCCCCAAAGAGTCCATGGACTGGTGGATGTGACTGCACCAGCCGAGCCTGAGACCCCTCTCAGCTTTTATTAATAAGTCCCAGACCCTCTGAGCAGCACCTTACCATGGCAGGTAATCCGGCTGGAGAGCTATGAAGGCCACAGGTAGAGAGAACCTAAGCCTCAGCTCCTCCAGATCATTAGAATCGTGGTTTGCCAGCTGTGTGGCCTCTGTGACATCAGCCAGCCTCTCGGAGGCCCTGTCCTCACCTCCAGAAATGAGGAAGACCATAGCTACCTCTCGGTTATGTTGCAAAGCCTTACTCTTTACCAGCCCTGAGGCCCGAGAAGGTCCTGGGTGAATAGCCATTCTCAGGAACAGGACAGATGTAGAAGGGTGGGTTAGGAGTTAGGGAGACCTGAGGGGTCAAGGCCCCTTAGGAAGCCTGGAAGGGCTGTCAACGCATGTGCACCAGCACACTGACACACCACTGACACGCCGACACACCACTGATAGTCCTACGTGCACGCAGGAGACACGGAGAGAAGGGCAGATACAACTCATGCTTTGATGATCGAAATGTTAATAAAGGTTCTAAGTTGTCCTTTCAGTATTTTGTATTCTGTATTTTCCAAGTTTTGCGCAATATATATTATTTTGCTATTAAAGAAAGATAATCACGTTTTTCAAAAAAGAATTTGGTTTATTCATTCAACAAATGTGCCTTCAGCCTCCGCTCTCTGGCAAGCATGGTTTTAGGCACGGACCACAGCAGTGAACAAAACAGACAAGGAAGAAGACAGGATGATAAACAGGTGAACACACGCATGGAACAGTTTCAGAGACTCTGAGACAATAAACCAGGGCCACGTGATGGAGGCACACGTGTTTGGTTGAGTGGGCAGGGTGGGCCTCTCTGAGCCGAGAGCTGAGAGGTGAGGAACCAGCCCCAGGAAGGGCTGGGGAAGACAGAAAAGGCAAAGACTTGAGATGGGAGTGAGCTTGGCAATTTCCAGGGATGGGAAGAAGGTCCGAGTGGCCGAGGGAACGGGGTGAGCAATCAAGAGTGAAGTCAGAGAGATGATGGGGAGAGGTTAGAAGGGCCTCACAGGTGGCTTTGGTTTTAGGGGTTCAAAAGGCAGCAACTCCTTTTCCTGCCCTTTGAGTCTGAACCACTTGAAAGATGCAGGTGGCAGACTGATAGTGATCCTAAGTGCCCACCCATGAAATGAGCGTTAATTTTTTTTTGAAGTATAGTTGATTTACAATGTTGTGTTAATTTCTGCTGTACAGCAAAGTGACTCGTGACTCAGTTATACATATGTATATACATTTTTTTTTTTTGGCCACGCCGCACAGCATGCGGGATCTTAGTTCCCCAGCCAGGGATCAAACCCGTGCCCCCTGCAGTGGAAGCGTGGAGTGTCAACCACTGGACCTCCAGGGAAGTCCCTGTCATCTGTTTTAAAATGTACCTGGACAATAGTGCAGCCTTGGGACAGGGTCCTGGTACTCCCCCCCCCCCCCAAGGGATATACATAATATCTTCAAGCTGTTTTGCAGGTACTGAAACCTCCACCAGGTGGGAGAAGTTAACTAACGGTATGGTGCCCACAAGCATTTAGACCCCAGAATGGTTAGAACCAGAAGGTTAATGATGCTGACTCCCACCTACCTCACAACCAACAAATCAGAAGAATGTCCACGAGCTGATCACGCCCTCCTCTTTGAACCATTACTATAAAACTCCTCACTACCCCACTCCAGGTCGGGACACACAGTTTTGAGGACATTAGCCTGCTGTGGCCCCCTTTGCCTGGCAAAGCAATAAAGCTATTTTTTTTCTAATTCACCCCCACCAAAATAAAACAAGACAGAATGTACCTGGAACTTGTTCTAATCACGTATAGTGAGGTGATAGACGTGGAGACAGCGGTTGTATGGCCATTAGCATAACTGACACCATCTTGGGCCCTGTTCCTCCTGTCCTTCCGCTGACCCTATGCAAGACTGTACTGTACAGTAAATGACTTCTCTGTCGTCAAGGGCTTTGTAGTTAATACTGTTTCATAATCATTAGGTTCAGGTGGCCTCTATGCTCTGTTAGGCCCCAAACAATGATGAAAACTTTCACTGCTGATGTATTCCCGGCACCCATGAGACTAGTTACCCATTTATAAATCTTGACTTAGGAACGCACATCCTGTTTCCAAGCACATCCCCCCATCCCCTGGGTTAACTATAAATTGTTCAAATGGCCCCTCGGGGGTGTGGAGTGAGGCTGTGGATGCTTCCGGATCGCTGTCCAATTGATCCCACCCTGTGAGCAAGTTACCCTCTAATAAACTGAGCCATTGATTATATGGAGCTGCCTGCCTTGTTTTTCGGTCTCAAGATGCTTTCTTATTTCGGTGGTCTCTTCATTCTCTCCATCCTCTAACAACTGTCCTTTAAAGAAGGGCTTATTACTACAATTCCCAAGAGCAGGTGCATGCCATGCCAAGCACGGCCACACGGGGGCGCACCAGGACTGGTCAGCAAGAGCGAGGGAAAAGCATGGGCCAGAGCCTCTGTTATAGTTTTTGCTGGAAGGAATGGGAGAGGCAGGGGAGGCCAGCAGAGCAAGCTAAGAATTGGATGGTTTAAGTAATTTCAGTGGGGGACTTCCCTGGTGGTCCAGTGGTTAAGAATCCGCCTTCCAATGCAGGGGACGTGGGTTTGATCCCTGGTCGGGGAACTAAGATCCCACATGCCGTGGGATCACAACTGAGCCGGCAGGCTGAAACTAGGGAGAGAAGACCATGTGCCACAACAAAAGATCCCGCATGCTGCAAGAAAGATCCTGCGTGCTGCAACTAAGATCCAATGCAGCCAACAATTAAATCTATATATATATAAATAAATAAATATGTTTTAAAAGGCATTTAAATAAATAAATAAATAATTTCAGTGGGTTCTAGGCTCTAGGGGTGGTCCCTAGTTGCATGCTACATGGTCCTGGGGTGATTTAGGGCAGAGGGAATATTGGTTTAGGGTCCCAGGGTTAGATAAAGGAGGTGATCGGATTGGCTGGTTTGCATATGAGAAGCGGGCTCCCAGGCATGTGGTTTGCTATCTCTAGGAACTAGCTAACCCTGGGAGTGGCGGTCTTTCCCCAGGTTTGCAAGACCTAAGATGTCAAAGCATCATAAAATGTAGAAAATAAAAAACATGATTAATATACACCCTTCCATGGGAATTCCCTGGCTGTCCAGTGGTTAGGATCTGAGCTCTCACTGCCAAGTGTCTGGGGTTCAATCCCTGGTCGGGGAACTAAAATCCCACAAGCCACGCAGCATGGCCAAAAAATAACCCCCCAAAACAAAACAAACAAAAAATACACCATCCCATGAAGGTAAGGTATCATTTATCAAGTGCTTGCTTATTGCATGTCAGGTACTGTGCTCAGTCCTTCATGTACTATCAGCAGCCCAGTGAGAAAGGCACAGAGGAGGAAACTGAGACACAGAGAAGTTAAGTTGCCCAAAGCCATACAGCTAATGACGTAGCAAAACTTGAGTAATCTTATTCCATGATCTTAACCATTATGTGAATTTGCTTTGTTGGCATGGAACATTATGTGAAAGGATGGCCCAGTAACTGTGCTCCATTAGACAAAAAAACTTTTTTAGTTTATTGAGGCATGATTAATGTATAACAAACCACATGTTTAAGTAATTTGATGACTTTTGACATGTGTACACTCATAAAACCACCACTACAATCAAAATAACAAACATTTCCATCACCCCCAAAAGTTTCCTTGTGGCCCCTCATAACCCTCCCTCCGTTCCTGTCCCCAGGACCACTGATCTTTCCGTCACTATAGATTATTTTGCTTTTCCTAGAATATTATATAAATGGAATCATATAGTGTGTTATTTTCTCTGTGTGTATGGGAGGGGTCTTGTTTCTTTCACCCAGCGTAATAATTTTGAGATTTATCCAGACTGTTGCAGGGATCAAAAATTTGTTCCCAGGAATTCCCGGGCAGTCCAGTGGTTAGGACTCCATGCTTCCACTGTAGGGGGCCCCTGTTTGATCCCTGGTGGTCGGGGGAACTAAGATCCCGCATGCCCTGCAGCGTGACCAAAAAAATAAAAACCAAAAAACTTAAGAAAAAAAGTTGTTCCTGAGTAGTATTCCATCATATGACTAGAGACAATTTGTTATCCATTCACTGATGGATGGTTATTTGCGTTTAAACATATAATTCTTGAGAAGAAATTAACACAACATTGTAAATCAACTATACTTCAGTTAAAAAAGCAAAGTATAAAATAAGCCTTGGGACTTCCCTGGTGGTCCAGTGGTTAAGACTCCGCAGTCCCAAAGCAGGGGGCCCGCGTTCGATCCCTGGTCAGGGAACTAAAGATCTCACATGCTACAACTAAAGATCCTGCATGCTGCAACTAAGACCCAGTGCAGCCAAATAAATAAATAATTTTTTAAAAAAGAGCCTTAAAAAACATATAATTTCTGGTTAACAAGAAATTTTCCTGATGTTGAAAATAATACCTGCTTGTAAATAATTTTAACATTACAGAAATTGAATCTATTTCTAATCTCTGGCCCGCAGGGAATCATTGTAAGTTTGGCTTTATCGTCTTCTAAAACTTTCTTTGTCTTGTTGACTGAAAAGAAAATGCACAATGTGAGAGTTGTGAGTTAAGTTTGATTAGGGACAAAATGAGGACTATAGCCCAGGAGACAGCCTCTCAGATAGCTCTGAGGAACTGCTCCCAAGAGGTAGGGGAGGAGGTCAGTCAGTATACATATGACTTTAATGAAGGGGGATACGTGCAATCAAGCACACATTTGGTAGAAGGTTGCTGCTAGTCGCAAGGGGCAGATGTCTCCGTTAATAATTTTAGTGCTTTTCTAAATATGAGAAGATGGAAGAAACCAGACTGATAAAATCTTCTGAAAAATCTAACTATCGGAAGACCTGTTCTGCCAGTTTTTCCCAGAGCACAGAGTGCCTCATTCCTGATCTCCACCCTGAACTCCTTGCAGGAGTTGAAGGTCAGCCACTGCAGTGGCTAGTGACTTCATTCTTGTAGAACCAGAAGGCAGGTGACAATTTTTAGTTGGCAGTCTATTATTGTGACTTTGGACAAAAAACAATCATGGGCATCTCTTCATTTCCCTCCTGAGTTTGAGACCAGTCACAGGAATCAGCAATGAAAACGTCAGCTTCATGGCCCATAAAAGCAGGACTGAAACACGTGGCTCC
The DNA here is from genome assembly GCF_963924675.1 of Phocoena phocoena. NCBI lineage: Eukaryota > Metazoa > Chordata > Mammalia > Artiodactyla > Phocoenidae > Phocoena > Phocoena phocoena. Next base: position 166,785,179 of record NC_089221.1, read on the forward strand.
ACTATACAGCCTGGTGGGTTTTCTGATATTTCACCCCTAAAATTGCCAGACCTACTCGGGCATGGCAGAGCTGGTCAACCACAAGGCTCCTGTAGATGCTTACTGCATGGCCCCAGCCTGATCAAAATACCCTCTGTCTGGGGCCCAGAAGACTCCAAAAGGCAGAGAGAAAGGGTGTGAACCGTTCAAACTCAGCTCCTTCTTCCAAACCCACTATTCAGATAAAGTGTGTGCACGTGTATGTGCAGAGAGGGATCAGAACTGTTGCTTCAGCTGAAATTCCCCCCACTCGGACCCAGGGAGCCAGAGGAATGGAGTTTCTGCCCTAACTCAGACTAAAGTAGATGCATACCTGTTTAAAAATTTTTTTTGATTTTTTAAAAATAAATTTATTTATTTACATATTTTGGGCTGTGTTGGGTCTTCGTTGCTTGCACGCTGGCTTTCTGCAGTTGAGGCGAGCGGGGGCTAGTCTTTGTTGCGGTGCGCAGGTTTCTCATTGCGGTGGCTTCTGTCGCTGCGGAGCACGGGCTCTAGGCACGCGGGCTTCAGTAGTTGTGGCACATGGGCTCAATAGTTGTGGCTTGAGGGCTTAGTTGCTCCACGGCATGGGGAATCTTCCTGGACCAGGGATCGAACCCGTGACCCCTGCATTGGCAGGCGGATTCTTAACCACTGCGCCACCAGGGAAGTCCCCATACCTGTTTTGTGTCTATCTCAGCCTATTGACAAGGATGCTATCAGCTAGGGATGCCTGGAGCACTCACCTGGGCCCAGACTAAATGCAGCGAGCCTCCACAGACATTTCCCCAACCTGAGCCACTGCTATGTGGCTGGACTGGCCCTTATGGTTTCTTATTATGATTGTGATGAAATAAATTTATTTTAAGGCTGGACAAGAAAAAATTAAACATAAGATTCTCTCTCTGCCCATTTGGGCCACTACCTCCTCTCCTTTGTGTACAATGTGCTTCTGCATTATACATTAACCAGACCTCCTTAGAAGACACAAGAATACCTGCCCGATTGTAAAGAGCAATTTTCTCCTGGCACCAGCAAGGTAACTCCTTGGGAGATAACATTGCTTTCTTAATCTTGTAAAAGGTCACAATGACTAACTATTTGCCTTGTACGTGCAGATCTGTACTGTGTGAACTCTCAGCATGTCACTTTGATGTATAACCTTTTTCTCAAAAAAATGTATCTAACTGTGCTTTGACCTGTAGCTGGTGGAAAAGTCCTCAGAGCTTTCTGAAAGACTGTCTCCCAGGTTATAATCCTCAGGTTGGCTAGAATAAAATTCTCTATTTCTTTATTAGATTGGCTACTAATTTTTTTTTCACTGAGAATTTCAAGAAGCACCTCAGCAACAATCCACAGGGAACCTGAAAAAACAAGGTTTATTAGTCACAGGTTCTAAAAGGTACGAGGGCATGCCTAAGGTCTCAGATAGAAGGAGATAGGAAGCACAGACCTGGGTTCTGTCTTTCTTGGGGTGGAGGGTGGGGTGACAAGTATTTTAAGGTTTCACTCTGTATTGGTGAATTTAAAACATAAGAGCAGGAACTAGAGGGCAGGAAGAGAAAAATGCGATCACTTAAACAATCAGTTATCTAGGTTGCCCAGGGATCGCTAAAAGAGGACCTTCGTGGATGGGGCAGCCTTGTTTCTATCTGGTTGTTTAGCTAGTAACTGTGTTATGCAACTGGTAATAGATTTATCTGAAACGGATATCTTTGAAATAGATGCCTCAGTAATCAAAAGCTAATGTCAGCCATGTACACTGCACCTCCTTAAATGCAAAGATATCCCCTGAGCTTCTTGGGGAGAAACTCCCCCAACAAAAGAAGAGCCTTTTTCTGCCTAACTCGTTAAGATGCTTGCAGATCTCGTCGGAGTGTTCTCCCTCTTGCAACAACCATTTTGAATGAAGTCTCCTCTTGCCAATGTCCAGAATTATTTTTATTTGACAATACAGAACAAACAAAAATCCTCATTTTTAAAAAATATCTATATATTTATTTTATTATTTGGTTGCGCTAGGTCTTAGTTGTGGCAGGCGGGCTCCTTAGTTGTGGCATGTGAACTCTTAGTTGCAGCATGCATGTGGGACCTAATTCCCTGACCAGGGATTGAACCTGGGCCCCCTGCATTGGGATCACAGAGTCTTAACCACTGCACCACCAGGGAAGTCCCTCAGAGTCATTCTTGACTCCTTGCCCCCAAACTACACAACAAATCCATCAGCAGACAGTCATCGGCTCTACCTTATTTCTAGCATCAGAGCACTGTCCCACTCCTTCCATCCTCCCCTGCCACCTTTGTCCAGACATCTTCATCTGTCATCAGGATTATTGCCTTAACTTTCTAATTGTCCTCCCCAATTCTATATTTGCTTCCATGGGGTCACACACAAGACAGAGATCTTTTAAAAATATACATCAGATAATGTAGCTCAAAACCCTTCAGGGGCTCCCCACCGCACTCAGAGTAAAACCCAAAATTCTTACAGTTGCCCAGATGGCCTCATATGATCTGACTCTGTTACTTCTCTGATTTTATCTCCTGCTGGTCTCCAACCTTCACAATTCACTTCAACCATTTTAGGTATTGAGCTTCTGCTGTTGGTCAAAGAGGCCAAACTTTTCCTGCCTCAGGACGTTTGCACTTGCGGTTCATTCTTCCTCCAGAAATTCTCACAGTCCCCAAATTCCTTCAGCCTGATTGCTGGGGGTAATGTGGAAATACTGTGTCTAGATAACTCTGGGCCTTAGTTTTCCCATTTGCCAAACCGTCGCTCTTCCCCGCTGCAAGCCCAAGCACTAAACACTGTTAGAACCCAAAGATATAGTGGTAAGGAAAAATGCTTTTTTTAAAAAAATCTTTTTTCTCTTTTTTTTCTCTTTTTGCTTATTCTTTTCTTTTTTAATTTAAAAATTTTTATTATTCTTATTTATTTTTTTACTCAGATGGCATTCTCTCCCTCTCACTCTCCCAAAGGAAGAGAAGAGCGGTCATCAATGGCTAATGGCAGCTGCAGAAGCAACACCAATAACCAGCTTCATGCTCAGGACAGAACACCACACCTCCTCCTCGTGGTTTCAGGTGCTCTACACATTCAGAGAAACTTCTCTAGAAACAACCTATAGAAATGATCCCTGAAAGTACAGTCTTGAAAAATGCTTTCTTAAAATGAGAACTTTCCAATAAGGAAAGGAAAGTTTTATGGTTGATTTCAAAAGTAGCCAGTTGAGATAGAATCTAATACCCTTGATTCCCAGCAGATGGCAGCACATCACCAGATTTGCCATGTAAATTATTCACTATAACTTCTTGGGACTTCCCTGGTGGCACACTGGTTAAGAATCCGCCTGCCAGTGCAGGGGACACAGATTCCAGTCCTGGTCCGGAAAGATCCCACATGCCGCGGAGCAACTAAGCCCACGCACCACAACTACTGAGCCTGTGCTCTAGAGCCTGTGAGCCACAACTACTGAGCCTGTGTGCCACAACTATTGAAGCCCGTGTGCCTGGAGCCCATGCTCCGCAACAAGAGAAGCCACCGCAATGAGAAGCCTGCACACTGCAAAGAAGAGTAGCCCCTGCTCTCCGCAACTAGAGAAAGCCTGTGAGCAGCAATGAAGACCCAACGCAACCAAAAATAAATAAATTTATTTGAAAAATATTATAATTTCGTAACACAGGAATTAAGAGAAGCTGCTAACATTTGTATTCCTCTTCACCCTTCATAAGGGGAAAAATGAAAGGAATTCGTATTTGTTGAATATCCACTTTATCAGCAGGAAACTCTGATTTACACCTATGATTTAAATCAGAGCACATCCCTCATCTCTCAGAACTCCCCAAAAATAGTCAAATGGGAAATGAAACGAAAATTTAGATGTATGTATGTACAGTGTCTAGGAGTTAACCTAATAGAAAGATACACCCACTGAAGAAGAAAACTTTAAACTTTAACACCCTAAAGAAGAAACAGGGTAAACAGAGGATGATCCCTTTGTGGACAGATACCTTCCTAAACCTGGTGTTCTGTTGTATAAGGGTCTCGGGAATGGTAGAGAAAAGGAGCAAGAAAAGCCTGTATTAGATATCCTGAGGACTGGCCAACTAGAAGCGAGGCCCCGCCCAAGCCCCGCCCTCACACCTGAACCCCTCCCCCAGCTCAGACCCTGAGCCTGGAGCCCGGTTCAGCCCCGCCCACCAGATCCTGTACCTACGCCCAGCCTCGCCTTCTAGGATTGGTCTTCAGCCCCGGTCACGCCCCCAGGCCTTATCTCTGCCCAGGCCACGCCCTCCAAGAATCTTTCTCCTCTCTAGCTCCGTCCACTTACCTTGGTAAGTGGCGCCAGGCTGGAGCGATTTCAGGAACATGGCCGCCCCTCTGGCTTCTTTAGGCTCCTCCCTAGGGCCCCGCCCTTTTCCGGCTCACAAAACCGGAAGCGAAGTGGGAATCAGCAGGCCTGCAGCCTCAGCGGGCGTCAAGGTCACTCAGCAGAGGTATGGACTGCCGGCTTGGGGGGTGGGTCAGGGTCACTGGGTAGGTTCAGTCCTGCCCCAGTAGTGCTTTTTTCACGACCCACTGCGGTGGGGGAAGAGCTGAAGTGGAATTACGTTCAGGTGACGCTGGGCCTCTATTTTCTCATCTTTCAAACTGTTGTCCACCCTCCCGTCCACAAGCACAAGGCAGATGTTATAACCCAAAGGTATGGTGGGATGAGAAAATGCTTCTTTATTTTATTTTTTTGAAAATGCTTCTTTAAATGAGAACTTTCAAAACGACATGGGCATGGATGATGGCAAACTACCTGCACACACCCTAATCTTGTCAGCAACCCCACCCTTGAACTATTGCTGTAAAACTCCTCATCAAAAAACAAAAACAAAAACAAAACCTCCTCATCAAATTCTCCTGGGTCGGGACACATAGTTTTTCAAGGCAGGAGCCCACTGTGTCCCCCTTTGCCTGGCAAAGCAGTAAAGCTATCCTTTTCTACTTCACCCAAAACTCTGTCTCTGAGGTTCGATTCGGCACCAGTGTACAGAGAAGCAGAGCTTTCGGCATTAATTGCCTCACCACCAGCCAATCAGAAGAATGTCCACGAGCTGATCACACCCTCCTCTTTGAACCATTACTATAAAGCTTCTCACTACCTGATCTCAGATGGCCTCCGCCTGCAGCGGCTTGAAGCAGGATTTTTGGTTCCCTGGCCAGAGATTGAAGTCAGGCTGTGGCAGTGAGAGCACTGAATCCTAGCCACTAGACCAATGGCCAGTGATAAGGCCCTGGCCCATCAGTTTTGTAGAAATAAATTTCCACAAAGAGACAAAGAGTAGTGAAAGAAGTAAAGTGTTTATTAGGAGGAAAAAGAGTACGTGTGGATAGATACACGGGTGGACTCGGAGAGTCGTGCCCTCATGGTAGTTTGAATCACGTATACGGGGCATTTCTTCTGAGTTTCCTTTGGCCAATCATCTTGCATTGCCTGGTTCTGAGTCCGTATTTGGTTTGTCTTAGGGCCCTCCCATGTGTGCGAGGGCATCTCTTAGCTGAGATGGATTCCAGTGAAGAGGCCTATGGATAGGTTGACATCACTCCCTTTTTGACCTCCAAGGAGACTTTCTGCACATGTACAGTCGGGAAGGTCTCCTTGACCTTGAGAATGAGAAATATGGGAGAAGTTAACTGTATGCTGCCCACAAGCACGGTCTTTATCTTTTATTTGCACAGGGTTCAGCCTCTCCTATACTTCTCCTGCTATTTTCTTCATCTTGGAGTATCTGCCATGGGAAAAATAAAAAACAGAATAAATACTCAAGGAAGAAAAACACATAGCTAACAGAAAAATGTCACTACTTTGAATACCCAAAGAAATCAATGATTAGAGTTTAGCACGGTGACCAATATAAATTTTAAAAAAATAAGGGGAAATAAAGGTTGAATAAAGGATTGATTGAGTGGAGGAGATGATGCTGAAAGCTCAGCTTCTCTGTACAAAGGTACCGAATCAAACCTCAGAGACGGGTTTTGGGTGAAGTATCAATAGAAAAGAATAGTTTTATTGCTTTGCCAGGCAAAGGGGGCCACAATGGGCTCCTGCCTTGAAAAACTATGTGTCCCCTCCCAGGAGGATTTGATAAGGAGTTTTATAACAATACTTCCCAAGGGTGGGGTTGCTGACAAGATTAGGGTGTGTGCAGGGGCTCAGGTAGTCTCCCAATCTTGATGAGCTTCTCTGGTCCCTTTAATCTTGCCTCAGGTGGTTTCTTGGCTGCTCCTCCCTTGATTAGCAACTGTTTGAGTCCGCTCTTGAGAAGGTCATAGAGTCTGGAGTCTTGCCTACAAGAAATGGGGGACAAAAAAGAGACCTCCATGCCCCAGGCCCTCCCGCTCAGTTTCATAGATAGCCTATCTCATGGATTGGCAGGCTTATCAATATGGGAGACTCATTCTAAAGGCTCCAGGATGTTGAGGACAGGCAGGTAGATAAGCTTTTGAGGAGCGACCTGGTGGGTGAGTATCCACCCCCAACCTCTCCTTTCTGATCCCTAAGCCAGCACTGGGCCTCCTCCTGCACCAGCACCACTTCTGGGTATGGGGCCGCCCTCTCCTCACAGCCCCGCCCACAGGCCTAGTTCTAGCCTAAGTTTGGCTCGTTGGGCCTGTTTCTGCTTCCAGAACCCAGGCTGAGCCAACTTCAAGACCTCCAGCACCAACTACAATTCCCTGCCAGCAATGGTTGAACTTGATTGGCAGCCAGTCCCGGGGCCCCGCCCCCTACGGCCGAGGCAGGAAGCGGAAGTAGCGTCGCTGGTCGGTGGCAGTCTTCTGCCTCGTGGCCCAGTTCTTGGTGGGGCAAGTCGCTGTAGTCGTCGTGTGGTTCAGCGTGTCCTTTGTGAGGCTCGCGTCAAGGGAGGGCTCTGGGATGCGAGGAGGGCGATAAAGGACAGGTTTGGACTAGGCCACCACGGCGCTGCCTTAGAAAGACCTGCTCTCTCCGCTCGTGTCCTCCGGGACCTGAGCCACTGCGTTTAGCCGGTGAGACGTGCGGTAAGGGCGCTTCTGCGGCGTGTTGTCATTCACTGTGTTTCCCTATTCTAAAGCCTCCACTCCGTTTTTTGTGACTTTCCTCCACGAGGAAAAGAATTTTCGCTGTTCTGGTCAACAGTTGCTCCAGCTCCCCACCTCCTCCGGGTGTCACGAACCTGGCGATCCTAACGTGTTGCTCTGAGTATTAGGGAGAGTTGGTTTAAAAGGCCGGTTCTTTTTGTATGAAAAAGAATATTTGATCTGAGAATTTGGGTTTGTCTTCCCGTGTTCTTTATTTTTGAATATTACATAGAGGTAGATAAAATACTTTCTCAGGTGTCAAGGGTATGCGTATTTCTGTATATAAATGTAAACGGATGTAGATCACAGATCTTTCTTCTAATAAAAAGCAAGAGTACTCAGTCTTCTCGTCATCTGAGCTTCCTGGGGCTGTACATGCCCACAGAGTGAAAACGAGCCTCCAGGAGATGTGGCGTAGGCTTTATGATACTAGTTCCAGAATGAGGAACCATAAACAGGGTGTTCGGACTAAGCGTGTTTTTTCCCCATATATATATATATTTTTTTTGGTAAAATCTTAAACCTCAAGAAAATGTGAACATCCAGTACAATGAATGTTCTTTGTAGTAGATTCACTTATTTTTAGCATTGTACATGTGCCAACTTAAAAAAAATGCACAACGTGAGAGCTGTGAGTTAAGTTTTATTTGGGGCCCGAGAGACAGCATCTCAGATAGCTCTGAGTAACTGCTCCAAAGAGGTAGGGGGGGAAAGTTAGTATATATGTGATTTTGGTATAGGGGGAGTACATGCAATCAAGCACATATTTTTTTGCAGAAGGTTTCTGCTAATCTTGTGACGGTTACTGCTAGTCACGAGGAGCAGAGTCACCATGAAAGATTTTAGTGCTTTTCTAGATATGAGGAGATATAAGAACAGGGCTCATAAAATCGGTTCCTGAAAATATCTAACTATCTGAAGACCTGTTCTGCCAGTTTTCCCCAGAGCACAGAGTGCCTCATTTCTGCTCTCCATCCTGAATGCCTTTCAGGGGGTGTTAAAAGTCAGCAGCTGCAGCAGTTCATGATTTAATCCTTGTAGAGGTAGGTGGCAAGTGCCAATTTGTAGTTGACAGGGCCCCCTCATGGTCATAAATTCGACCATGCTTTGGGAGGCATTTCATGACCATTTTGTCCCACGGTGCTAGGAAGGCTCATTCCTAAGTTTGGCAAAGATTTTGCTGATAGGCCACTCAATGTGCTATTACTGGACTAGGTCTTATTAACAATAGCCAAAGGTCTCTGGATCACCTGTCTTACTAGTCTGTTCCAAGAAAAAAAAATTCCCTCTTATTGCATCTTCCCATATCTAGAGTTACACTATTACAATCATTGATCCCATACAGAATTATATACTCGATCAACTGCTTCAAGTTGCCTAGGCATCATTATTTTTGTTGGAGGCTCAGTCACACATTTGGAAATACAAGAAACAATAATCCTGTTAAACAGGCAAACTACAAATAACATAGCTAGCAGTATTATTAAAGTCGTAAGTAAGAATTAAGCCAAGAACTTCCATTAGGTGCGGCCCAGTATATTCCCAGGTCATCTGACTTAGTCTGTTCTGTACTAATCCTTATTTTTCAGGGAAATTATGTGTTGGCACTGTCCATAAGGCTCCCAGCCCAACTTCCTGGTGTTACTAGGCTGGTCATCCTTAGTGTCATTTAATTGTTCCCAAGATAAAGGAGGGTCTTAAAACTTAAATGACCATAGCCTGGGGTTAACCACATAAATCCATACCATAATTGTGAGAGGTTTTATTCCTTGGCTGAAATTTTGCTTGTTGCTCTAACTGAGCTTGAGTAACTTTAGAGGAAAATTCATTTTTATGGCCAGGGTCAGAGCAGGTATTATTAATTGGCTAGGTGAGAGGATCCCACCTAGGATACCGATAGTGGCTTGAACAGGACTATAATTTCTTTCTTTTAGAATACATTTCCTAAGGGCGAACCAATTAGAGCCTTGGAGTGGAGAAATCCACCAAGGTAATCCAGAAGTACTAGACAAAGATAATTGGTCACAAACCCAACAATTGGATTGATTTTTAAAACTAGCATAGGATCATGCCCATGATAGAAAAACATTTGATTCATACGCAATGGTTCAAGAAGTCAAGAAAACATTATAAATGATCATACGAGTCAGGCCCAGTATCTTGGGCTAGCTGTCTACTTCTGATGTTGTCTTCTTCTCGTCCTGGTAGGAGTGTAGTTTGGACTAAGTGTGTTTTTTACTCACTTTTTTTTTTCTGGTAACATCTTAAACCTCAAGAAAATGTTAACATCCAGTACAATGAATGTTTGTTGTAGTAGGTTCACTTATTTTGAGCACTGTGCAGATTTGTTCTCTCATAGATTTACGAATACATTGTATAGTGAGGTGTTTGAGTATAAGTTGAAAATAAATTGCATACGTGCTACTTGACTTTTAAGAACTTGGTAAGGCTTCTCCTAAAGATATGGGCATTATCCTAGTAAAATCATAATATCATTATTTCACACAAGGAAAGTAAAAATAACAATGTCTTCTAATATCTACTCTAAAAGATTAACTTCTCTGCGTTGTTCCAAAATATGTTTTGGGTAGTTTTGGGATCTACAACCCAATCAGGGTTTATATATGACAATTGTTTATGCCTTTTAGTCTGTTTTAACCTAGATCACTTGCTGTTGTTTGTCTATTATATTCATTATATTGACTCTTTGACGAGTCATATGCCTTCTTTTAGAAAGTCACACATTTTGATATTCCTGCTTCTATTTTCACAGTATGTTTAAGTTTTCCTTCATGTCTTGTATTTCCTGTCAGTTAGTAAAAGGGTTCAGAGGAGAGGTTGGCAAGCTTTTGAACAGGTCCAGATAGTAAGTTCTTGATGCTTTGTGGGCTGTAAGGTACGGAATTACTCAGCTCTGCCTTTGTAGTGGGAGAACAGCCAAAGACCTAAGAAAACAAATGGGCATAGCTGTGATCCCAAGAAACTATTTACAAAAACATGCCTGTGACCAAAGTGTGCCACCTCCTGGTGTAGAAGCTTCAAAAGGTCATTTCAAAATATTTTGAAGGTGATGTTGTGTACATCAAATTGCATTCCATTGGAAAGATGTAAACTTATGACATCCCTTGGTTAGTGTAATAAGTTTGATTACTTGCTTAAGATAGTAATCACCAGGGCTCTCTATTTTAAAGATAGACTTTTCCATAAGAATAAAAGCATCTATGTGGGGTGATATTTTGATACTCAGAATCTTTTTCCCCTAGCAGTTGTTTTAGTATCTGTTAATAACCTGCAGTAAATAAGTTTCTAGGATGTTTTTCTAGGTCAAAGGCAAGTATACATTTACTTTTGTTGGCTATTACAAATTCCCTTCCATAGATCTTGTGCCATTTTGTAGTTTCTGATCAACTTTAAAAAAATATCTAAAATTATGGAGAAACATAAGGAACAAATTTTAGTTTTTTTAAAAAATTTTTCCATTTTGTTATGGTTCATTATCAGAAATAATGGATACCTCTGAGTTTCTTGGTGGAGAATCCATCACACCTAAAACATGAAAATTATGTAGTATTCAGTATCTAATAAAAGGGAAGAGGAACAGTGGAATCAACAAATATTTAATAATAGTGATGACAGTTGCTTGGCTCTGGTTAAGATTTCCTTTTAAGTGTAACAAATTTTAGTTTTAACTTCAAGACACTTGTTTTCAAAAATAATATCCTATCCACTTTCAGTTTTTTAAAAAAATTTATTGAAGTATAGTTGATCTACAATGTTAATTTCTCCTGTACAGCAAAGTGACTCAGTTGCATATGTATGTGTGTCTGTGTGTGTGTGTGTGTGTGTATATATATACACACATATATATATATACAAACACTTTTTCATATACTTTTCCATTATGGTTTATCACAGGATATTGAATATAATTCCCTGTGCATAGGACCTTGTTGTTCATCCATCCTACTAGTTTGCATCTGGTAATCCCAAACTCTCAATCCTTCCTTCCCCCAACCCCTTCCCCCCTTGGCAACCACAAATCTGCTCTCTGTTTTTTTTTTTTTTTTGTAGATATGTTCCTTTGTGTTGTATTTCAGACTCCACAGATAAGTGATATCATATAGTATGTGTCTTTCTCTTTCTGACTTTGCTGCAAATGACATTATTTTTATGGCTGAGTAATATCCCATTGTATGTATATACCATATCTTCTTTATTCATTCGTCTGTCAATGGACATTTAGGTTGTTTCCATGTCTTTGCTACTGTAAATAGTGCTGCTACAAACATAGCGGTGCATGTACCTTTTTTTTTTTTTTGCAGTACACGGGCCTCTCACCGCTGCGGCCCTTCCCGCTGCGGAGCACAGGCTCCAGACGCGCAGGCCCAGCGGCCATGGCTCACGGGCCCAGTCGCTCCACGGTACGTGGGATCCTCCCGGACTTGGGCATGAACCCGTGTCCCCTGCATCGGCAGGTGGACTCTCAACCACTGCGCCACTAGGGAAGCCCTGCATGTATCTTCTTGAATTATAGTTTTGCCTGGATATATACCCAGGAGTGGGATTGCTGGATCATATGGTAACTCTACTTTTAGTTTTTGAGGAACCTCCATACTATTTTCCATAATGCCTGTACCAAATTACATTCCCACCAACAGTGTAAGAGGGTTCACTTTTCTCCACACCCTCTCCAACATTTATTATTTGTAGACTTTATAATGATGGCCATTCTGACTGGTGTGAAGTGGTACCTCATGTTGTTTTGATTTGCATTTCTCTAATAATTAGTGATGATGAGCATCTTTTCATGTGCCTATTGGCCATCTGTATGTCTGCTTTGGAGAAATGTCTATTTAGGTCTTCTGCCCATTTTTCGATTGGGTTGTTTGTTTTTTGTTATTGAGTTGTATGAGCTGTTTGCATATTTTGGAAATTAAGCACTTGTTGGTTGCATCATTTGCAAATAATTTCTCCCAGTCCATAGGTTGTCTTTTCATTTTGTTTATGGTTTCTTTTGCTGTGCAAAAGCTTATAAGTTTGATTAGGTCCTATTTGTTTATTTTTCCTTTTATTTCTATTGCTTTGGGAAACTGACCTAAGGAAACATTGGTAATATTTATGTCAGAAAATGTTTTGCCTGTGTTCTCTTCTAGGAGTTTTATGGTGTCATGTCTTATATTTAAGTCTTTAAGCCAGTTTGAGGTTATTTTTGTGTATGGTGTGTGGGTGTGTTCTAAATTCACTGATTTTACATGCTTCTGTCCAACCTTTCCAACACCACTTGCTGAGTAGACTATCTTTTTCTCATTGTATATTCTCACCTCCTTTGTCGAAGGTGTGTAGGTTTATTTCTTGGCTCTTTATTCTGTTCCATTGATCCGTATGTCTGTTTTGGTGCCAGTACCATGCTGTTTTGATTACTGTAGCTTTTAGTATTGTCTGAAGTCTGGGAGGGTTATGCTTTCTGCTTTGTTCTTTTTTCTCAGGTTTGCTTTGGCAATTCTGGGTCTTTTATGGTTCCATATAAATTTTAGGATTATTTGTTCTAGTTCTGTGAAAAATGTCATGGGTAATTTGATAGGGATTGCATTAAATCTGTAGATTGCTTTGGGTAGTATGGCCATTTAAACAATATTAATTCTTCCAATCCAAGAGCATGGGATATCTTTCCATTTCTTTGAAGCATCTTCTATATGATTTATTAATGGTTTTAGTTCTCAGCACGTAAGTCTTTCACCTCCTTGGTGAGGTTTATTCCTAAGTATTTTTTTGGATGTGATTTTAAAAGGGATTGTTTGCTTACATTCCCTTTCTGATACTTCATTGTTAACATAAAGAAATGCTTCTGATTTCTGTACGTTAATCTTGTATCCTGCTACCTTACTGAATTCATTTATCAGTTCTAGTAGTTTTTGTGTGGAGTCTTTAGGGTTTTCTATATATAGTATTGTGTCATCTGCATATAAATGACAATTTTACCTCTTCCCTACCAATTTGAATACATTTTATCTCTTTTTCATGTCTGATTGCTGTGGCTAGGACTTCCAATACTATGTTGAAGAGAAGTGGTGAGAGTGGGTATCCTTGTCTTGCTTCAAATTTTACCGGGAAGGCTTTCAGCTTTTATTATATTGGCTGTGGGTTTGTCATAAAAAGCTTTTATTATGTTGAGATATGTTTCTTCTATACCCACTTTGGTAAGAGTTTTTGTCATGAATCAATGTTGAATTTTATCGAATGTTTTTTCTTCATCTATTGAGGTGATCATGTGGTTTCTGTCTTTTGTTGATGTGGTGTATCACGTTGATTGATTTGTGTATGTTGAACCATCCTTGTGACCCTGGGATGAATCTAACTTGGTCAAGGTATATGATCTTTTTTTATGTGTTGTTGGATTCGGTTTGCTAATATTTTGTTGAGAATTTTTGCATCAGTATAAAAGATATTGGCCTGTAATTTTCTTTTTTGGTATTGTCTTTATCTGGTTTTGGTATCAGGGCGATGGTGGCTTCATAGAATGTCTTTGGGAGTGTTCCTTTGTCTTCAGTCTTTTAGAAGAGTTTGAGAAGGATCAGTATAAATTCTTCTATGTTTAGTAGAATTCTCTTGTGAAGCCATCTGGCCCTGGACTTTTGTTTGTAGAGAGTTTTGTTTGTTTGTTTGTTTGTTTTTAAATTACAGATTTTACTTCACTTCTAGTGATTGATCTCTTCCAGTTATGTATTTCTTCTTGATTCAGTTATGGTGAGCTGTATGTTTCTAGAAAGTTGTCCGTTTCTTCTAGGTTGTCAAATTTTGGGGCATATAATTGTTTGTAGTATTCTTTTCTTTTTCTTTTTTTTTATATTTCTGTGATATCAGTTGTGATTTCTCTTTCATTTTTATTTTGTTTATTTGTGTCTTCTCTCTTTTCTTCATGGTGAGCCTGGCCAGAGGTTTGTCAATTTTGTTTACCTTTTCAAAGAACCAGCTCTTAGTTTTATTAATTTTTTTCTATTGTTTTTTAATCTGTATTTTATTTATTTTTTCTCTGATCTTTATTATGTCCTTCCTTCTGCTAACTCTAGGTTTTGTTTTTTCTTCTTTTTCTAATTCTTTTAGGTGGTGACTTCGGTTGTTTATTTGAGATTTTTCTTGTTTCTTAAAGAAGACCCAGCTCTAACTTACCTCTAAGAACTGCTTTTGCTGCATCCCATAGATATTGTATGGTGTTTTCATTGTCATTTGCCTCAAGGTATTTTTAAATATCTTCTTTGATTTCATCATTGACCCATTGGTTTTTTAGTAGCATGTTGTTTAGTCTCCATGTAATTGATTTCTTCTTGATTCTTTTTCTATGGTTGATTTCTAGGTTCATGTCACTGTGGTCAGAAAAGATTCTTGAAATAATTTCTATACTCTTAAATTTGTTGAGGCTTGTTTTCTGCCCTAGTATGTGGTCAGTCCTAGAGAATGTTCCATGTACACTTGAAAAGAATGTGTATTCTGTCTTTTTTGGACGTAATGTCCTGAAAATATCATTTAAGTCTAACTGTTCTTTTGTATCATTTAGGATCTCTGTTGTCTTACTGATTTTCCATCTTGAAGATCTGTCCATTGATGTGAATGGGGTGTTAAACTCTCCTATTATTATTATACTCCCATCAGTTTCTTCCTTTATGTCTGTTAGTATTTGTTTATGTATTTGAGTGCTCCTATATTCGTTGATGAGTGTAATATCCTCTCCTTGTGTCAATCCTTTTATCATTGGATAGTGTTCTTTATCTTTCTTTATAGCCTTTGTTTAAAAGTGTATTTTGTCTGATATGAGTATTGTGACCCTCATTTTCTTGTCATTTCTGTTTGCAGGAAATATCTTTTTCCATCCCCTCACTCTCAATCTATGTGTATCCTTTGCCCTAAAGTGGGTCTCTTGTAGGCAGCATATTGTAGGCTCTTGTTTTTTTTTTTTTTTATCCAATCTGTCACTCTGTGTCTTTTGATTGGAGCCTTTAGTCCATTGACATTAAATGTAATTATTAATAGGTATGTATTTATTGCCATTTTAAACATTGTTTTCTTATTGATTTTATATTTCTTCTTTGTTCCTTTTTTTTTCCTTTTGTGGTTTGATGATTTTCTTTTGTATTATGCTTATGTTCTTTTCTGTTTTTGTGAATCTATTGTATATTTTTGATTCATGGTTACCCTGCTTTTCAAGTATGTTAACACTTTCCTATATCTACTTGCCTTAGACAGGTAATCATATAGGCTCCAACATTCTAGAAAAAAAATCTACATTTTTAATTCTCCTCCCCTACATTTTATGATTTTGATGCCCTCTTTTACATCTTCATGTTTATCCTTTTGCTGTTCATTGTGGGCATCATCGTTTTCACGTAAATTTTTTTTAAAATCTGTGTACTGGCTTATTTAAGTGATTTACTTTCCAATTTTGATTTTCTCTTATAGATTCTTACTTCTTTTCCATTTAGAGAAGATCTTTAAATATTTCCTTTAGGATAGATTTAGTATTGCTGTATTTGTTTAGTTTTTGCTTGTCTGAGAAATTCTTTATATCTCCTCCTATTCTAAGTGATAATCTTGCTGGGTAGAGTATCCTAGGTTGCAGATTTTTCCCTTTCTGGACTTTGAATATATCTTTCCACTCCCTTTTGGCCTGCAACATTTCTGTAGAGAAATCAGCTGATATCCTTATGGGGGTTTTCTTGTAATTAACTCTTTGTTTTTCTCCTGCTGCCTTTACAATCGTCTCTTTAACTTTTGCCATTTTTTATTATAATATGTCTTGGTATGGGTCTATTTGGGTTTATCTTGTTTGGGACCCTCTGTTCTTCCTGTGCATAGATATCTGTTTCCTTTAGGTTTGGGAACTTTTCAGCCATAATTTCTTCAAATACATTTTCAATCCCCTTTTCTTCTTTCTTCTCCTTCTGGGATCCCTATTGTGCATAGATTGGCATGCTTTATATTATGTCTTAGTTCTCTTATAGTGTTTTCTTTTGGCTTTCTGCTGGCTGTTCTGATTGGGAGATTTCCATTATTGTATCTTCCAGATCTCTTATTCATTTTTCTGCATTATTCATTCTGCTTATTCATTGTCTTTAGCTCAGCTTTTGTCTTGGTGAATGAATTTTCTAATTTTTCTTGGCTCCTGCTTATAGTTTCTAGTTCCTTTTTACAGTAATCTGCATTTCTATCAGTAGTCCTCAAATCCTTCAATATTTTATCTCCTTTTTGACCTCAGTGTCTATTAGACTGAAGAGGTCTCTTGTACTGTTTGTTCTTTCAGGGGAATTCTCTTGATCTTTTAATTGGGAGTGGTTCCTCTGCTTCATTTCACTTATATTTTTCTTGATCTATGAGCTTAGGAGAAACAATTATTTACTGTGGTCTTGGAGGGCTATTTTTATGTGGCAGCATCCTTGGATAGCCTGTGTAGGTTTAATATTTTTTGGTGCGAGAGCTGTTTTCAGTGTGGATGCCTGCTGCCTCTTTCCTCAGTGTACGCTGGCCATTATCCCTTTGATAGGAGGAGTAACTGGTGTTGTGGTGACCACAGCCTGCACTGGATATTGAGTGGTGCCTCCTCTTTGCTCTGCGGTTGTCACTGCCATGTCAGGGGCCTATTCCCTAGTTGTTGAATAGAAACCCCTAGATCCATTTCTGAGTTGCACTTCTGATCTGTGGTTTGAGGTGGATGGGATTGGAGCCCTCCCACTGGGAGAGAAGCCACTGAATATACCTCTGCCAGAGGTGTTCACTGGTGAGTATGCTCTGTTGTGTCACCTGTCATCTGTTGTGTGGGCTCACAAAGTACACTGTTGTTGGCACTGCCCTCAGCCCCATGTCAACCTTGGAGATGCTGGCAGTTAGCCCTGGTGTCCCTCAGGTATTGTTTTCACAAGGCCACCAGCACAGATCCACTGAAGTCAGGTCCCAGGACTGTAATAGTCATGCACTGGGACCTACTGTGGGAGCTATGGAGACAGCTTAGACCCTGGCCTGGCCCAGCCCCTGCATGCATGTGTCCACGAAGCCCACAACTGCTAGGGCCAGTCCTGTCCCAGCTGCAGGAGTACTCATACACTCAGATGTCCTGCAGATGCTGAATTTACAAAGCTGGTGGTGGAGGTGTAAATCTGCAGCTCATGCTGCCCAGGAGAGAGATTTCATCCCTGCTTCCCAAGTCGTACGGTCCCTGGGGCTCAGCTGTGGTTTCAGCCTCACCTCTGTAAGTGGGCAACCCACTAGCAGCTGGGGAGCAGGAACCCCTGAGGCGGTGATAGGGGCATGCTTCCCGGAGCCCGCATAAGCAGGAGCTGACACATGGAGAAACAGGCTGTAATGGCATCCGTTTCCCTTCCTTCATGTGAAATGAACCCATTACTTTCTTCCTGATGGGAAGCTTGGCTCACCACCCCCTTTTCTGGCTGCAGGTGAGACAAGGCTACTCTGGCTTTTCACAGTAGTAGTGTGTATTTATGTGAGATTTCTTGAGTGTGCAGGGATATTTGGGAATTTCGAGCTAGAGTGGAATGACTTCCAGGCAGTGGCTGGGAGAATTATGATTATCTCTGGGTGCTCATGCCTTCTTTCTTTTCTTCTAGGTGTTGTTTCTAAGGATAGTTTCTGCCTTTCTGAGGAAAAGATAAGGCAGACAGGATGATGGCTGAGTGTTTGAGAAATTGTTCTCGGTTAAGGAGACAGTGTGGGTAAGAAGAAAATGTATTCTTCTACAAAATGACCTACTGCATCCACCAGATGGACACATTTTGTTTTGGTAGACCTGTGTCCAGAGCTTCTTAAAGAAATAAAGTCATTGCAAACTGAATCCCTGATGAATTCCCTCCGAAACTGGAGGGTCCTACTGGTGACAGATTACCCTGAATAATCTCAGTATTTCAGTAATTACCTCCTAATATTGCCTCTCATGATGGTGACTGCATATTTTTAATTTTGCTTGGTGTTCTTACATAGTAAGGAAGATGACTGCATTTCTCAAAGAATGTATTCATTGATCAGCGTTTAGAAGTGTCTCCAATTGGCTTAGGTCTGTGCTGCAAGAAGGAAATAAAATGCTTTTAGGCTCATTCTATTGAGATAAGTTCATGTGTTACATGTTCCTTTAGAGCTGTAGCTGAAGGATATCATGAGTGAGTGAGTGTAGATAGAAGAGAACCTAGGACCAGTGTGTCCTGGGGGAGATGATGAGAGACCTTGAGTCCCTCTGTTGACATGGGTCACCGGTCTCCATTCCCCACTGAACATTGGTGGAGGTCTTACTTTACTGAAGCTAGTATGTGTGTGATGGTTTAGAATTCAGTGACCTTCGCTGATGTAGCTGTGGACTTCACCCAGGAAGAATGGACTATACTGGACCCCTTTCAGAGAAAGCTTATAGAGATGTGATGCTGGAGAACTACAAGAACCTGACCACAGCAGGTACAGCTGCCACCATTCTTGTAGCCTCTTAGGGAACAGATGTATATGATGCACCTTCTGTGTTGCATGGTGGGTGATGTTAAATCTGAACACAGTGGAAAGTAACAGACACTGGTCTCTACATGAATGGTTTTCAATTTGGGTGGTTTGTGTAAAAATGTGGTTCTAGGACTAGAGCATCACTATCAGTCTTAGAAATATGCCTTCTCTTTCTCCACTTATTGAATCAAACTTTGGCCTTGGGGCCCAGTCATCTATGTTGTAATAAACACTGGACTTGATTCTCTTGGACACCAAATGTTGACAGTCACTGGTGTATTGATTTCCCCATGTGAACGAACATCTCTTTTTGCACTTCATTTCCCATTTCAAAAAAGTCTTAAGCTTTGTAATTGTGTATAGCAATCTGAACATGGGCTTCACAGGGGCCAGAGAGAAATGATCTTTTTGGAGAACAGAAAGAGGCGAATTTTCATTTTTATCTCTTCTGAAATAATTTTACCACTTTTTTGGAAATACAGGACCTGAGTCATTGGACAGTTTCTCATATTTTGCAGGAGCTTTTTCCATTAATATATCTTTGCTCATGAGCAGGGTATCAATTGTTCAAACTCTCTCTGACCTCTAGGTTGGAACAAGAAGATTTGAGGACAGTGGAGAGAATAGGAGTCCTTCAAAGTGAGTGATTCCCTGGTCAATGAAAATTTCAGTGTCTTTGGAATTATAATAAGGAAACATGAAGTGTTACGAAAACATAACCCTCAGAGTGGGAGAAAATATTTGCAAATGAAGAAACTGACAAAGGATTAATCTCCAAAATTTACAAGCAGCTCATGCAGCTCAATATTAAAAAAAACAAACACCCCAATCCAAAAATGGGCAGAAGACCTAAATAAACATTCCTCCATAGAAGATATACAGATTGCCAACAGACACATGAAAGAATGCTCAACATCATTATCATTAGAGAAATGCAAATCAAAACTACAATGAGATATCATCTCACACCGGTCAGAATGGCCATCATCAAAGAATCTACAAACAAATGCTGGAGAGGGTGTGGAGAAAAGGGAACCCTCTTGCACTGTTGGTGGGAATGTAAATTGATACAGCCACTATGGATACAGTATGGAGATTCCTTAAAAAACTAAAAATAGAACTACCATACGACCCAGCAATCCCACTACTGGGCATATACCCTGAGAAAACCATAATTCAAAAAGAGTCATGTACCAAAATGTTCATTGCAGCTCTATTTACAATAGCCAGGACATGGAAGCAACCTAAGTGTCCATCAACAGATGAATGGGTAAAGAAGATGATGCACATATATACAATGGAATATTACTCAGGCATAAAAAGGAACGAAACTGAGTTATTTGTAGTGAGGCGGATGTACCTAGAGACTGTCATACAGAGTAAAGTAAGTCAGAAAGAGAAAAACAAATACCGTATGCTAACACATATATATGGAATCTAAAAAAAAAAAAAAGAATGGTCATGAAGAACCTAGGGGCAAGACGGGAATAAAGATACATACCTTCTAGAGAATGGACTTGATACGGGGAAGGGCAAGGGTAAGCTGTGACAAAGTGAGAGAGTGGCATGGACATATATACACTACCAAACATAAAATAGATAGCTAGTGGGAAGCAGCCGCATAGCACAGGGAGATCAGCTCGGTGCTTTGTGACCACCTAGAGGGGTGAGATTGGGAGGGAGGGAGATGCAAGAGGGAAGAGATATGGAGACATATGTATAACTGATTCACTTTGTTATAAAGCAGAAACTAACACACCATCTTAAAGCAATTATACTCCAATAAAGATGTTAAAAAAAAATAGAAACATGTCAAGATGTGCTTTCTCTCAAAAGGCTGAGGTCATTGGTCTCTGATGTTTTAGGATATATTCAAATTGTCATACGTACTTACTTCACATTTACTCAAAATTTCCTCTGAGTTCACAAAATGGCTTGTTCTGTTTCTTTTTTAGTTTATCATTTTTATGTATGCTATTTTCCCAAACATCTCTCCTTTCCTTTACTGATAATATTTAGTCTTTTTTCCCCATCATATCTTTTTAATTAGCTACTGTATTTTGACTTTGCATTCCTAGCATTCTTAAACATTTGGCAAACCCAAACTCCTCAAATCTGTTATGTGGTTTTTTTTGGTATCTTTAATTTGGAAGCAAATAAAATGATATTATTTTTAACTTCTTCAACGTACTCTTTGTTTCTGGAAACTCTTATATTATTCTTTTTTTTAATGGGAAATGCAACTTAAAATCAAAGGCTCAACAATTCAGCAGGATATTCTGGGGGGAAAAACATCTGTTGGGATGGAAACAGTAACGTTGGTAAGTTTGAAACATCATATCATTTTTCCAAATTTAGAAAAGAATGGGAATTTTATTAGTTATGGCATGAGCACAAGTGATAGATGTTTGCGATAAGTGGCATTCTCCCAGGGGAGAGCGATGTCTCTGGCGAGGTATTCTGAATACAGTAAGTCCCCTACATATGAACCTTCAAGTTGTGAACTTTCAAAGATGCAAATGTGCGTTTGCATGTCCAATCACGTAAGTTAGTTCACGTGTCTGGCGTATATTGTCACATGCGTTCATCCTCTATAAGTGGTTGTGCTTTTGTGTACTGTACAGTACTGTATACAGTACAGTAGTACAGTATCTTTATTTCAATCCCAGGATGTCTGGAAGGAAGCATAAAAGCAGTGGTGATATAGCTGGTACTTCTAAGAAGTGCCAAGTGTTAACAATGGAAACATACAAGTGAAAATAATTGAGAGAATGGAGTGAGGCTAAAAGATGGTAGACGTCACTTGTTCTTACAACATGAATCATTCAACCATTGGCATGATTCTAAAGAACAAGGACAAGATCATGGATCATGTGAAGTCTGCTGTGCCAATGATGTCAATAATAATATCGAAGAAATGTGGAAAAGTGATGGAGGAGATGGAGAAACCTCTCAGGGTGTGGATGCAGGATCAGCATCAGCGTCGAGTCCTGCTCAGCTTAATGCTGATTCAAGAGAAAGCTAAAAGTCTTTATGAAGACTTGAAGAAGTAACATGGCGAAGAATCAGAGGGCCATGATTCTTCACACCAGGGAAGTCCCCTGAGCAGGTTTTTAATGTGGATGAGACAGGACTGTACTGGAAGAGGATGCCAGACTGAAGTTACATCAGTAAGGAGGAAAAGTTGATGCCAGGCTACAAAGCAGCAAAAGGTAGGCTAAGACTTCCCTGGTGGCACAGTGGTTAAGAAGCCACCTGCCAATGCAGGGGACACGGGTTCGATCCCTGGTCCGGGAAGATCCCCCATGCCACAGAGCAGCTAAGCCCGTGAGCCACAACTACTGAGCCCACATGCCTAGGGCCTGTGCTCCACAACAAGAGAAGGCACTGCAATGAGATACCCGCACACCGCAATGAAGAGTAGCCCCTGCTTGCCGCAACTAGAGAAAGCTCTTGCACAGCAATGAAGACCCAATGCAGCCAAAAATAAATAAATAAATAAATTTATTTTAAAAAACCCCAAAAGGTAGGCTAACTCTGTTGTTTGGTGGCAGTGCTTCCAGGGATATGAAGCTGAAGCCTCTCTTAGTTTATCATTCAGAGAACCCAAGAGCCCTTAAAAACATAGCCAAGGGCTTTCTTCCTGTTGTGTGGAAGAGTAACCCCAAAGCTTGGGTTACACAGGCCATTTTCCAGGACTGGTTTCTCCACCACTTTATACCGGAGGTAGAGAAATACTGCTTGGAGAAGGATGTCCCTTTTAACATTCTTTTGCTGCTTGACAGTGCTCTGTGCCACCCCCGATTCATGGACCACTTACATCCCAATGTCAAAGTAGTGCACCTGCCACTGAATACTACATCGCTCATCCAACCTATGGACCAGGGAGTTAAAGTGACTTTCAAGAAATGTTACTTATGTCACACTTTTCGTCAGGCAGTAAAGGCAAGTGACAATCAGGAACAATCTTGTGACAATTTTGGAAGGACTGTAACATGTACAAGGCCATAAAAATCATTGTCTTTGCTTGGCATGAGGTTATGGCTATCACCATGAATGGGCTTTGGAAGAACCTTTGCCTGAAGTTTGTTCATGATTTTCATGGATTTGAGAAGGTGGATGAGTAGTCCAAAGAGGTCTTCAGCAACTTAGTGACCCTCAGGGAGAATCTGGAGCTAGATCTGCAAGAGGACAACTTCATTGAACTCCTTACTATAAAACATGAGGAGTTTACTAATGAAGACTAATGATGGAATTGGAGGCCCAGAGAAGGGATGAAGAGAGACAAGAGGAAGAAGAAGTAACTGAAGAACCAAAGAGATTCACCATGCAGGAAGTGGCAAGGGGATTTTCTTATTTATGGAGGCACTGTTAGATTTTGAAGCACAGGACCCGAATGTAGAATGGTACACAAAGGCTGCTGCAGCTGTTCAGAATGCAGTCCAGTGCTACTATGTCATCTATGATGAAGGAAAAAGAGCTATTACGTAGACATCACTGGATCATTTTTTCAAGAGGATAGGTAGAATTGAATCCAGCAAGGAACCAGAACCTGTGCTATCAGCATCAGGCATGAGTGAAATTGCAGCTTGCCCTCCGTCTCCTATTGCTGATGATTCTTCAACTCTACCATCTCCCACCTCCCCTCCCTCCTCCAGTCATTAATTCTTCTTGCCTGTTCACTTGATGCCAGCCCCTGTATGCCAGCTGTTGTACTGTACTACTGTACTTTTCAAGGTACTGTACTGTAAGATTAAAAATGTTTTATTTTTTGTGTTTGTTTTTTATGTATTATTTGTGTAAAAAGTATTATAAGCCTATTACAGTACAGTACTATACAACCGATTGTGTTAGTTGGGTACCTAGGCTAACTTTATTGGACTTATGAATGCGCTCTTGGAGCAGAACTCATTTATATGTAGGGGACTTACTGTATTCTGAATATGATGAATTTGGAGACATCCTGAACCTACCTTGAAACTTGGTCCTTCAGAGTTCCTGGAAGTCCCACTTTCCACATATGTAACTAGGCATTGAGATTTTACAACAGTCCATGAAGCTGTACAGGATTATTTGAAGGTTGGAGTAGATGGAACATCATTCTGGCAGAAGGATTCCATCATTTAACTTGAAAGAAATCAACAGGGCAGAGGTGTATGAACGTAATAGAAATGGTAAAAGTCATCATCATCGTTGTAATGATGTTTCAAGTTTGACATGAGTAAGATCAATTAATGAGTCTGAACAATCTTTGCATCATCATTCATCTGTCCAACCACAGGTAAGAATCCACAATGGACGGGAACTCTATGACTGTGAGCAACATAGGAAAGACTTCAGTGAACACTGGAGAACTCAAAATGGAGGCAACACTTAACGAGCATAATGAGTATGGAAAAAGCTTCCTTACTCCACAGAAGAAAACCTCTACTGTTGAAAAGTATTCTGTGTTTAATCAGTGTGGAAAAGCCATCATCCTGACTCCAGATATTGTGGACGGGAAAACCAGCATTGGAGAGAAAGCTTGGAATGCAGTGATGGTGAGGAAGCCTGTGTGAATCAGCCTTCCTTTCAGGCACAAGTGGTAACTCAGAATGGGGAAAAACCCTGTGAACAGAAGTAACATGGGAGAGCTTCTGTTCACTCCACAAGCTGTGGTACACGTGTACGTGATCACACCACAAAAAAAAGATTATGGGAGAAAGCAGTGTGGGATAGTCTGTAAATATCATACATCCATTAAAATTCACATGGGAACCCACACTGGACAGAAAACCTATAAATGTAAAGAACATGGGAAAGACTTTGTTAGTGCTTATTGGCTTATGGCATAGAAAATCTCATACTGGAGAGAGGCCCTTTATGTGTAAGGAATGTGGGAAAGCCTTCATTAGAGCTTCTCAACTTACTTTGCATATAAAGTCTCATACTGGAGAGGAGCCCTTTATATGTAAGGAATGTGGAAAGTCCTATAGGTATTCCTCATACTGCAAAAAATACATTCTTCTTCACACTGCAGCAACACTGTATAAATGCAGGGAATGTGAGAAGGCCTTCATTAGTTCTAGTCAACTTAGGAAACATGCAAAATCTCATAGTGGAGAGAAGCCCTTCCCATGTGAAGAATGTGGAAAATCCTTTAGAAGTTCCTCCGACCTTAAAATTCACATTCACGTTCACACTGCAATAAAGCCCTACAAATAAGAGGAATGTGGGAAAGCCTTCATTTGGAATGCAGGCCTTTCTAGACATGTACAAACTCACAGTGGAGAAAACCTAAGGATGTAAACAACATGAGAAAGCCTTCAGTTATTGCAATTCCTTTTAGATACATGAAAAACTTACCCTCTAGAAAAATCCTATAAATGAACAATATGTAGGAAAGCCTTTAATTCTCTTATTCCTTTTGTCTTGAAAGAAATTACCTTGTCCTATCGATGTCAGGCACGTAGGAAAGCCATCAGTAGTCCTGATTCACTTGACGTGAAAAGAGCACACTGGAGAGATGTTCTTCAAGCATAAGGAATGTGGGAAAGTCATCCATCTCACAACCCAGCCTGTTAGGGCTCACAGTGAAGCCATACTACTGCGAAACATGGTAAGCACTTTACTGTTTCCTCAGGGAAATATATATTCCTTAAATCTGGGAGATCTTGCAATGCAGAGGAACGCTACTAAGGTAAGATTTGTGGAAAACTGTACTTCTCCTGAATACTTTGATGTTGACTTGAGATCACACTGTGGAGAAGAACATTATGGATGTAAAAATATTGTAGAGTCATCATTTTTTTTTCCATTAGAATGTTACTCATCAGGAGTTCCCTGGCAGTTCCGTGGTTAGGACTCAGTGCTTTCACTGCCGGGGCCTGGATGTGATCCCTGGTCAGGGAACTAAGATCCCGCAACCCATGCAGTGTGGCCAAAAGAAAAAGAGAAGAAAGAAAAAGGAATGTTATTCATCCATTGGACATGGGGTGATTTACAATTAAGAGAAATGAAATGTAGGAAATATGGGAAATGCTACCCTGAGTCTGAAATCTTAGGGTTTCTGTAAAAGGATAGTGTTCCGGTTGGTCCCAAAGATCTATTTCGAACATTTGTCATCTGGCCCTGACCTTTCCTGGGCAGTGGTACGTCTTTCTTTCTCCTCATCGTCAGGCCAGGCCAGTCTAGTTGCTACATCTTCCAGGCCACAGCCTGGCCAAAAGTGGGCCTAGAGGATTCACAGTTAATCCTCTTTGGACCCCCTGGTTTCTCTTTGTTGGGTGGACCTGGTTAAGACATTGCGAAGACAGGGACTGCACATTTTTTCATTGTGTTTCTGTGATTATTTTAAACATTGAGTTGACCTTTAAACCACAGAAGGTTAAAAGATATCAAATAAGGAAATCTGAGGGATAAATGAATAAAAAATAAAAGCAAAACAAAAGAAATAATACCCAAAGGTAGTTCTCTGAGCAGATTCACATTGAGGAGACCCATTAAATACACAGACATTGGAGAACATCTGACTTGGCATTTGCCCTCCGCAAAGATGAGAGGGAGAGAGCAGACCTGTTTCAATTGAATTTTCCCAACTAAGATTTTCTTCAGGTTTCGCAGTAGTTAAGATTTATTCAGAGCTGTTTTTGCAGGGAAATCTTGACATTGTATTTCTAATCTTTTTTGGTTAAAGGTGTAATAGTCCATATTTACTTTCCTGTTCTGCCTTTATCTGCCCCAGAATATTTATGCCACTGTGGGTGTGTATGTAGGACCTTCCTTATTTTCTTGCTTCCTTCATTTCCCTCATATCACTTTTGAAGTGATATATTAATCATTACTTTTTAATCTACCTCCTACATCATATGGGATCGTCTAGGCCTCATACATTTTTTGTATACCTTGCTCATGCCTTCTCAGTTCCTAGCACAGGGACATAACTTATTTGCTGAGAGATTAAAGGAGAATGCCAGAGGGAAGAACTTAAAAGGAGATACAGGCCTCCAGGCTTCTCCAAGTTCCTTCATGGGAACATCAACTGGGTCAACTGAATAAAATATTTCATTCTTTTTCTCTTCATAATGCCCAGCAGCAGTTTATACTGTGTAAGCCATATATAGACTTTAAATTTTTTCTATAACCACAAGAAACCAAAAAGAAATAACTGAGATCTTTTTCTTTTCTTTTTTTTTTTTGGCTGTGATGAGTCTTTGTTGCTACACGCAGGCTTTCCCTAGTTGTGGTGAGCGGGGGCTACTCTTCGTTGTGGTGCGCGGGCTTCTCATTGTGGTGGCTTCTCTTGTTGCAGAGCACGGGCTTCAGTAGTTGTGGCACGTGGGCTCAGTAGTTATGGCTTGCGGGCTCTAGAGTGTAGGCTCAGTAGTTGTGGCGCACGGGCTTAGTTGCTCTGTGGCATGTGGGAGCTTCCCGGACCAGGGCTCGAACTCATGTCCCCTACATTGGCAGGTGGATTCTTAACCACTACACTGCCAGGGAAGCCCCTGAGATCACTTTTAATAAATTTTATTTAACCCAAGATATCCAAAACATTTCAACATAGTAAGTGGTAGTGGAGCTATTTAAATCCTTCATATGGAGTATTCAAAATTCACTGGATATTATATATTCATCAGATGTAACTGATTCGTGTTTAGATCTCAAAAAATTACAGTTGAAAGGATAGCTTCCAATACCCAAAATATTTGCAATAATTGTCTGCATACAGGTGTGAGGCCAGGTGCTCCGGAGCCCTGGGTGCAGATTTAGCCTCGGACTCCGGTGTCCTGAATAGTCATCACATGGCCTCCAGACCTTCCCTCTGACCCAGAGTGCCACGAGTCACCACAGGATGAATACAGCACATCAGTGAAGGGTGTGTGTGTCTGAACACGTTTACTGACCAACTGGAAATATCAAAATATCCATGGATAAGCAAAAAGTGGCACAGTCATACATTTGAATACTATTTTACAATTATAAGGAACAAAATACTGATGTGTGTTTTTCACATGGATAACTATGAAAAATCATTCTGCTAAGTGAAAGAAGCCAGATACAAAAGATCATCTATTGTATGATTCCATTTATATAACAGAGCTAGAAAAGGCCAGTTTATAGAGACAGAAGCAAATAAGTGGTCGCCTAGGACTGAGGTGGCAGTTGATGTTACCTGCAAATGGGCACAGGGGAACTTTCTAGGGTGATAGAAATGTTCTAAAACTGGATTGTGGTGATGATTGCATAAGTAAAAATTTATCAAAACTATTGCCCTTATGCTTTAAATGGCTGAATTTCATGATATATAAATTATCCCTCAATAAAGCTATTACACAAAATTTTTTAAAGTTTTATTCTGGACTCACTCAAGGTGAATTGAAAAGTTCTACCTTTGTTTTCAGCATGCATTATTACACACCAATATTATTATGGTTACCACTCTAAACTGCAACATGTTTACCTCTTTGGTCCCCAGTTTTGTTCATATGAAGTAGGCAATAAAAACACTATGGATTAAACTTAGTGGAATCAAATTGAATTAAAGCCACACTGAATATCTTTCTCCCAAGGGGGGAAAGCGGGGGGTGGCTGTGGGATGAATTGGGAGATTGGGATTGACATATATACACTAATATGCATAAAATAGATAACTAATGAGAACCTGCTGCAGAAAAAAATAAATTTAAAAAACCCACTATGGATTAAATTTAGTGGAATCAAATTCAATTAAAGCCCCACTGAATGTTTTTCCTTACTAATAAATTACGATTTTCCAGTAATTTGAAGATCTTACTATATACCCAGTATTTGTTTTTGTCATTTTTGCCCCCAGAGTCCTTAGTTCCATTCATGGCATTGTTTGGATATTCTTAATAGTCTTCATCACGTGCCTCAGCTTTGGTTCCTCGGAAGCAGGTGCCGAATCAAGGATTTATGTCGAAGCACATTATTGGAAGGAGCAAGGACCATGGAACACAGGTTAGAGAAAAGGGAAGTGACACAGGGCAGAAAACACATCCAATAAAGCTCATCTTAAGCTAGCTTGCACACGAGTGAGCAGAGTTTTCATCCTGTAGGGAAATTCTGGAAAATGGCACAAAATCCAAACTTCAGAATGATCCCAGCCAAGGGGTGAAGAAGACGGTATACCCCACACCTGTCCATCAAGAACTGTCCCTCATGGGGCATAATTCTCTGGCAGGTCTGCCGTCACACATTGGGAAAAGTAGGTTCTACCTGGTGCTGACAGTGGCAGTCAGGCTGCTGTGCAGTGGGGATGGTGAAGGTATCCCAGGGAATGTAGGAGAAATGCTGACAGCTTCTACCACTCCACCCTTTGCTGCAGACTCAATTCTATCAATATTCTTCTCAAAAAGTGGACTAAGTTCTGAAAACACTCCACAGGTGTGTGATTACCACTCCTGCTGGCACCTCCAAAGAGTGCCCTCCCCCCAAATAAGCCACAAGAGAAAACAAGTTTTATTCTATTGCATTCATTATTAGATGTTTTAGGATATTGGGGTGTATCTTAAAACTGCAATGATAGCAAATAAAGGTCCAGCAAAACAAAAGAAAGAGGAAAGGAAGGGAGGGAGGGGGAGGGAGGGAGGAAGAAAGAAGGCAAAGAATGAAGCAATATCTCATAATTATTCTATGCTATATACTTCTATGAATCATGTGAAAAAACTAACTCAAAACTAGATTCACACTCTTGAAGCTGAAAATCTGTTTTCAGGAAAATGTTGGATAGCAAAGTTAGGAATGTGGGCATAGTGTTAGGTTTTCAGGGTAGACTTCATTCCATTCCCAATCTGTTTGAAAAATGAGATAAATGAGAGAAAACACCTTTTGAAATTTTGTCAAGATAACATAAAACGTACACAGAACAAGAACAGCCTTGGTATGTGAAGCACTTTGGTTATGACTGTTGTGTGATTTTCATTCCATTTCTTCCAGAGAAAAGCAAACACACAAAAAAATTAACGTGAAGAACATGAACATTTGAGAGGAAAATTCGGGGGGAAACCATGCCATATGTGGTATAAGTGCTTCAAACCTAATGTTGGAAATCGCCAGAATGGCTGTAAGAAACCCAGCCCAAGATGGAAATGTATGGGCTCCAAATAAGAAGCAAAAGTCAAAAGAAATTACTGAGGAGGGTGTTGAGCAGAAACTAATACAAACACAAATAAAAGCAAAGTCATAGGTGCTTTGAGAATGGAAGAAATGAAGCTTGTCTTTTAAGGGAAAAGAAAATCAGGAGATATAAATTCACAAAATTTGTTTTTGCAGCCCGCAGTGTCCACTTAGTTCTGAGGCCAGTGGCCCCTCACAGACAAGTGGTACCTAAACCAAGGAGCCTTCCCAGGGCCCCCTTCACATCCTTGTTCCTCAGGCTGTAGATGAAGGGGTTCAGCATGGGGGTGAGCACGGTGTACATCACTGAGGCGATGGAGCTTCTCTGGGGAGGATGGGTCACAGCAGAAGTGAGATAGATCCCCACGCCTGTCCCATAGAACAAGGAAACCACAGAGAGGTGAGACCCACAGGTGGAAAATGCTTTATATTTTCCCGCTGCAGAGGAGATTCTCATTAAAGAGGAGACAATTCGAGAGTAAAAGAGGATTCCAATGAGGGCAAACACACCCAGTAGGGCAGTGGCCACAAACAAGAAGATGTTATCGATGAGGATGTCAGAGCAGGCCACCTTGAGAATCTGAGCCAGTTCACAGAAGAAATGTGGAATTTCAGTGCAGTACAGAAGTTCAGCCGCCTCAACAGTAGAATATGAATCAGGGGAACCCAGAAAATGATGAGCCAACACATCAGAACCAGGAGGCCACAGAAGCGGGGGTTCATGATGACCATGTAGCGCAGGGGATGGCAGATGGCCACAAACCGGTCATAGGCCATCACAGTCAGGAGAAAACTATCCATTACAGTAAAAATCAAAAAAAAAATACACCTGAGTGAGGCACCCTATGTAGGAGATGCCTTTGCTCTGTGTCTGGATGTTCACTAGCATCCTTGGGACAATGGTGGAGATGAAACAGATGTCAACAAAGGACAGGTTGGCGAGGAAGAAGTACATGGGGGTGTGGAGGTGGGGGTCTGAGTTGACGGCCAGGATGATGAGCAGGTTCCCCAGCACAGCGACCAGGTTCATGGACAGGAACACTCCAAAGAGGAGGGGCTGCAGGTCAGGATCGTCTGAGAGGCCCAGGAGGAGGAACTGTGATACTCCTGTATGGTTTCCTGCTCCCATGTCGCTGGTGCGTCTGCTGGGGAAGGAGGCAAAAGCAACATTCAATGAACAGCCAAATGGCACCTCAGCTAGTCATCACTTATGATTCCACCTTTAGGTCGATATCCTTCACCCTCTATTAGTCCTTCCAATGACAGTGATTCACTCAGCCAAATGGTAGACCATTTCCATTTAAAATATATTTATTTAGCTGTTTTAAAATATAGAAGAAAAAATATTTTTATCTCCTACTCACTGGTTTTTTTTTTTTTTTTTGCGGTACGCGGGCCTCTCACTGTTGTGGCCTCTCCCGTTGTGGAGCACAGGCTCTGGACACGCAGGCTCAGTGGCCATGGCTCACGGGCCCAGCCGCTCCGCGGCATGTGGGATCTTCCCAGACCAGGGCACGAACCCGTGTCCCCTGCATTGGCAGGCAGACTCTCAACCACTGCGCCACCAGGGAAACCCTAAAACAGTATTTTTAAATGCCCACATGCAGGGTCACTCCTGTAGGTGGCCGGCACAGGGAGGTCTGTAGCCTCACAAGCACAGCTGCCTCAGCCATTCAGAAACAGAAACACCCTGTTTCAAGGCAGGCACCAGAGGGTAGGCCAAAAGCAGTGGGTCATGCAGGGAGAGCATCGGACACACATCACTGAGAGCGGGTGGTCGGGGAGGGAAGATGGGCTTTGACACCAATCAGCCACCAAGAAGTGCTTCAAGGAAGAAGCCCACACAATATAGTGTTCTGTGTTCCCAGCTGAGGGGAGCCCAGTAGCTCCTGGAGCTGCCCTTGTAGATATTTGGGCTCCAATCTGCCTGGCTGCTGAGGCATCACATGGCCTTCCAGGCCAGCGCAGGGGCCTGGTGCCCAGAGTCACCATGGGCTGAACGGTGTACCTGTCTAAACATGTTCCGTGACCAAGAGCTCTGGGCTTTGCTCTAGAGACAAGACGTGATAGATTCAGGTGGAAGTATATTCCTAACCTGTCCCTTAACTTTTCCATGAACATTGAGATAAGAATGATGAAATTGATTCCACTGACGAAAGTGATTCGTAATGGTGAAAGGCGCTGTGTTCCAATGGGTGACAAGTGAACTGGTTCAGAAGCTCAGGGTGCAGATCTCTCCTCCCCTCATGGAGCACAAACACAAGCTGACCCTGCTCCACCCTTCACTCTAATGAATAATCTTCCCCACTCCTCGCCTCAAAGCTCCTGTACTAAAGAGATGACTTTCTGCTGTTATGTGGAAAGACATACTGCTCAGGGGTAATAACATCTACATAATGTCCCCATCACCAGGGACCCACAGGCCACCCTTTATGAGACAAGTAACAGGGCAGTCAGAGGGAGAGAAGGAGGCAGGAAGACAGCTGCCTGTGAGAGCGGCAGGTCTGGGTAAAGAGTGAAGAAAGGGCCAGAGCTGCACTGACTGCAGGGTCCCAGGAATGCCAGGGTACAAAGCCAATGGGAAACCCAACGGATGCACCACTGGGGGCTGAGGGAGACAGCCAGCTCCAAAGTCGTCTGGGATAGAAAAGGCCAACATGAAGTCTTCATGACCCAGGAAAGCTGGGGACCAGTCACAGCCATTCCCATCGTCATTACTGTTTGGCCACAGCAGGGCAATCATGCAGTCAGTCTCCACAGCTGTGTCCCCTTATGGTGGTGGTCAGTTTACCTCATGATAGTGCACTAATTTCACTGTTTCTCATGACACTGAGCACTTCCCCACTGGGGTATCCATTCCCTGTCAAACATAACCACTCATAAGACAGAGGCGGCTCTGCCACTTCTCTGGGGGGACTTGGTTCTTTTTGTCACCTGGGCCTGTTTTGTGGCTCTTCTGACTACAGACTGATTTCTGGGTCTCTGGGTCAGTGTGTTGTTGAGTTGACAATGGGCTTTGCAGTATGCACAAGTCCCTGTACACTTTGTACAAGGGAAACGGTATTAAGACTTCAATGAGGGCTTCCCTGGTGGCGCAGTGGTTGAGAGTCCACCTGCTGATGCAGGGGACACGGGTTTGTGCCCCATTCCGGGAAGATCCCACATGCCGCGGAGCGGCTGGGCCCGTGAGCCATGGCCTGTGAGCCATGGCCGCTGAGCCTGCACATCCGGAGCCTGCGCGTCCGGAGCCTGTGCTCCGCAACGGGAGAGGCCACAACAGTGAGAGGCCCATGAACCACACACACACAAAAAAGACTTCAATGAATTAAAAAAAAAAAAGACTTCAATGAAAGACGTTAATTTAAAAGGTTTCAGGGTAGCAACTAAAGGAAAAGTAGTGGAGCATATAAATTTCAATCATCGACAGTTAAATCATCTGCATGAAAATACACTAACAATGTAGAGAAAGATGGAAAATGAGATAAATATGGAAAAAATAAGATACACACAAACCCAAATTTATTAGTAATTTATTATATTATACAGTAAATGCTCCAAGTAAAAGAAAAGGATTTTAAGATTGGATAGCAAAAACGTAGGTATTTTTAAAGTCCACATAATGTCTGTGTATAAAGTGACATTAAAAAATTAAGCATAGGGCTTCCCTGGTGGTGCAGTGGTTGAGAATCTGCCTGCTAATGCAGGGGACACGGGTTCGAGCCCTGGTCTGGGAGGATCCCACATGCCGTGGAGCAACTAGGCCCGTGAGCCACAACTACTGATCCTGCGCGTCTGGAGCCTGTGCTCCGCAACAATAGAGGCCGCGATAGTGAGAGGCCCGCGCACCGCGATGAAGAGTGGCCCCCGCTTGCCACAACTAGAGAAAGCCCTCGCACAGAAACAAAGACCCAACACAGCAAAAATAAATAAATTAACTAATAAACTCCTACCCCCAACATCTTCTTTAAAAAAAAAAAAAAAATTAAGCATAGGGCTTCCCTGGTGGTGCAGTGGTTAAGAATCCGCCTGCCAATGCAGGGGACATGGGTTTGATCCCTGGTCCGGGAAGATCCCACATGCCCTGGAGCAACTAACCCCTCAAGCCACAACTACTGAGCCCATGTGCAACAACTACTGAAGCCTGTAGAGTCTAGGGCCTGGGTGCTGCAACTACCAAGGTGGTGTGCTACAACTACTGAAGTCCATGGGC
Organism: Phocoena phocoena; assembly: GCF_963924675.1. NCBI lineage: Eukaryota > Metazoa > Chordata > Mammalia > Artiodactyla > Phocoenidae > Phocoena > Phocoena phocoena. Next base: position 166,819,117 of record NC_089221.1, read on the forward strand.
CTAGAGCCCATGCTCCGCAACAAGAGAAGCCACTGCAATGAAAAGCCCGCACACAGCAACGAAGAGTAGCCCCCACTTGCTACAAATAGAGAAAGCCTGAGGGCAGCAACAAAGACCCAATGTAGCCAAAAAATAAATTAAAAATTAAAAAAAATTAAGGGTATTATAAGATTGAGAAACTAAGGAAACGCAAACTGATATAACTACTGATACACTTACTGTTGAGCCTCATTAAGGAGTAGGACAGCAGGGATCCTTGTTTCCTCTTCTTGCCCCAAACATGGGCAAATGTCTGGGGAAGAGCTTTCATTACTGGATTCCAGATGCTTTACTGTCTTTCCACCCAGCCTGGCCACTACTGTTCTGCCTGTTCCAGGAAGCCACGTCTCCATCACCAGAACTGTTGGACCAGTGACTTGATTATTCCCTTCCTCCAAGGAAAGTTAGCCTGTTTGTATTGGTTCCCTTTGTCCCTTTGTCCCTGAGTCTCTCAGGGGTGACACAGAGGGCCCATGTCGAGTCTGCACTACATTGGGTTGTCTTACAGGAGAGCAATGCTGAGGTTGTGGAATTTATTTCAGTTTCTTTGAAGCAGGAACCAAGCCTGCTTGTTGTCTCAATGGGAGAGATGATGTCGTCTTTCTAAGCTCCTCACCGCGTTTCTCAATTCTGAGAAAAAAAGGGGTCAGAGCCTTGTATTCACATGTACAACATGATGAGCAGGGGCAAGAGCGATGCACGGAGGAGGGTCTTCAATAAGCTACTCCTGGTTGACACGTCAACTTGGCTTATGGAGAATTTTCACATGCAAATGACATCTGGTCAGCCACTGAAGAACAAAAGCTGGGATGAAACTGCTTCGTGGATCTCAGTGAGCACTTGTTGATGACACTATCACTAGGAGTCGAAGCAGCAGAATGAGGCCAACCTGCATATAAACCTCTAACATGACCCATGAGGTCTCAGACTCAGGCAACTGCAACAAATTCTGCTGGAAATATAGGTCTTATTCCAGAAAATCCGAATGTCATCCAGGGCTAGTATATAATCCATTACACTGCATTCAAGGGAGTTAAGACTAATCTGCTGATAATTCAGTGTCACTGCCAATAATTAAAGAGGTCAACAGATAGGCCAAATAGCAATATGCATACCCAAAAAAGAACCAAACATGACACGTTCCTCCATATATTAATATGTATAAATGAAGGTTCAGAGGTTAATTCCAGTCCAGGCTTTGTTTTAAGCTTGATTTGGATTATCATTACAATGGTTTTATTAGCCTCAAGAAAGTGTCATCAAGAAGCTGCACCCTGGGGACTTCCCTGGTGGTGCAGTGGTTAAGACTCCACGCCCACAATGCAGGGGGCCCAGGTTCAATCCCTGTTCAGGGAACTAGATCCCACATGCATGCCACAACTAAGAGTTTGCATGCCACAACTAAGGAGCCCACCCGCCACAACTAAGGAGCCCACCTGCCGCAACTGAGACCCAGCAGAACCAAATAAATAAATAAATAAATATTAAAAAAAAAAAAAAAAAAAAGCTGTACCCTGATTGGCTATACACGATGTAACCCAAGGCTGCTCGAGCATGAGAATTGTGTAACCTTTCATCAGATGCTGAAATGAGGTTTTTACTATTAGATAAAGTCCTAGGAAGGCAGAACCTGGGTTCTGGCTAACTGACACCTGGCATGATGTGGGGTGCAGAAAGCTTAAGACCGGGGAGGGTGCAGAGGTTAGGTATACCTGCTGGTAAATGCATCAGACCTTGTAATGCAGTAGCTGGCTTCATTGGTGGCACATAAATGAGGGACTGGCTAGTTCTGGTGGCAATAATGGTGCAGTTGGTACACCTGTACTGAGGACATTACTTGACAGCTGGTAGAATTGAGCCAATAAAAAATCCTGGGGGCTTCCTGGTGGCGCAGTGGTTCAGAGTCCGCCTGATGATGCAGGGGACACGGGTTCGTGCCCTGGTCTGGGAAGATCCCACATGCCGCGGAGCGGCTGGGCCCATGAGCCATGGCCTCTGAACCTGCGTGTCCGGAGCCTGTGCTCCACAACGGGAGAGGCCACAACAGTGAGAGGCCCACGTACTGCAAAAAAAAAAAAAAAAAAAAAAAAAAAAATCCTGACAGATCCTGTTCAATTTCTGTAATTCCCAGTGGTGACAAAGACTGGGGAGTAACTGAGGAGAGATGAACCTCCGTAAAGCTATCTTTAAGAGGAATAATAGGTGTACTAGTCATTTGTCTGTGTCTGAACCCAAAGCCCACCTTCAGGAACTGCCAGTCATGGCATCAAGCAGCGCACATTATCAGGAGCAGCCAGTCACATGAGTTTTTCACTTTTCAAGCACTTGGATTGGAGTATAAACCCAGAAGGAGGACATGTCACCTACAGCAGACAATGCTTGATCCAGACACATGACATGATTGTTTTGCATGGGTGTGGAGCTAAATATAGGGGTGAAAAGGAACAATCTCACCCTCTTCCTGCAAGGCCTGTGGTTGAATGTCCTCCACAGGTGTTGGAATGTTGTTCTCCCGCAAAGGTCAGGAAATCAGGGTGTCTCACATTAGTAGATGAAATCTCACTTCCTCTCTACTCATCCCATGCTTGACCCTGACCCTGAAAGGATCAGGTGTGAGAGAGGACAAAGCCATCTTTACAAGATTTACAGAGATGTACTATATCCTCCACTTTGGCCATTGGGACTTGATGTAGACGGACTTGGTGAGCCTCATACATAGTCAAGCAGTTCCTGTCTTCACAATATAAGACCAGGTCCATCCAACAGGAAAAAGCAGGGGCCCTAAGTGTGAATCCTGTAGGCCCACTTTTGGCCAGGTTGTGACCTGGAAAATGTAGCAACTAGACTGGCCTGGCCTGATGATGAGGGAAAGACATATCACTGCCCAGGAAAGGTCATGGCCAAATGAAAAATGTTCAAAATAGATCTTTGGGACCACCTGGAACACTATCCTTTCTCAGAAACCCTAAGATTTCAGACTCAGGGTAGCATTTCCCATATTTACTACACTCCATTTCTCTTGCCTGTGAATCACCCCATGTTTATTAAGCATGAGCAACAATCTAGTGGGAAAAAATGATGACTCTACAATATTTCTCACATTCCTAATGTTCTTCTCCACAGTGAGATCACAAGTGAACATCAAAGTACTCAAGAGATGTACAGTTTTCCAGAAATCTTGTATCAGTAGAGTTCCTCTGCATTGAAAGATCTCTCATATTTAGGGAATATATATTTCCCTGAGCAAAAGTAAAGTGCTTTCCATGTTTCTTAATAGTATGGCTTCACTATGAGCCCTAACAGGCTGGGTTGTGAGATGGTTGGCTTTCCCACATTTCTTATGCTTGAAGACCATCACTCCAGTGTGCTCTTTTCACGTCAAGTGTATCAGGGCAACTGAGGGCTTTCCCACATACCTGACATCAATTAGACAAAGTGATTCCTTACAAGACAAATGAACAAAGAGAACTGAAGGCTTTCTCACATATTCTTCATTTATAGGATTTTGCTAGAGGGTGTTTTTCCTGAGGAGTTGGAATAACTGAAGGATTTCTCACATTGTTTACATCCTCAGGTTTCTTTCTCTCCACCATGAGTTTGGACATGTTTAGAAAGGTCTGATTTCCAAGTGAAGGCTCACCCACATTTCTCACATTTTATTTATAAGGTTTTATTCCAGAGTGAATTGTCTTGTGACGATGAAGGTATAAGGAATGTTTAAAGGATTTTCCACACCGATCACATAGAAAGGGCTTCTCTCCAATGTGAGATTTTCTATGGTCCCTAAACTGAGATCTGACAAAAAGTTTTCCACAATCTTCACATAAAAACTTTCTAGCCTGAGTTTTCATGTGTTCAGTAAGTACAAAAGGCCTGATGAAGGCTTTACCACATTCTGTACATTTATATGGTTTTGTTCCAGTGTGAATTCGATTGTGAATCTTAAGATATGAAGAACTTTTAAAGAATTTTCCACATTTTTCACATGGAAAAGGCCTCTCTTCACTGTGAGATTTTATATGTTCTTTAAGTCTATAGGAAGTAAGGAAGGCTTTCCCACACTCCCTACATTTATGCACTTTTATTTCACTATGATTTTGCATGTGATCATTAAGGAATAAGGGATAAAAATAGGATTTTCCACTTTCCTTATATATAAAGGGCCTCTATCCAGTATGAGATTTTATATGGCTCCTAAGGTGATCAGCTCTAATGAAGGCTTTCCCACATTCCTTACGTATAAAGGGCTTTTCTCCAGCATGAGATTTTTTATATGCCTCTTAAGTTCATAAGCTATAATGAAAGCTTTCCCACATTCCTTACATTTATAGGGTTTCTCTCCATTGTGGGCTCCCATGTGAATTTTAATGGATATGATATTTGTAGACTCTCCCACACTCCTTACATTCATAACTTTTTTGTGTGGTGTGATTTCGTACAGGTATACCATGCCTTGTGGAGTGAACAGAAGCTCTCCCATGTTCCTTCTGTTCACAGTGTTTTTCCCCATTCTCAGTTACTACTTGTGCCTGAAGAGAAGGCTGATTCACACAAGCTTCCTCACCATCACTGCATTCGAAGGCTTTCTCTCCCATGCAGGTTTTCCTGTCCACAATATTTGGAGTCAGGATGATGGCTTTTCCACAGTGATTAAACACAAAATGCTTCACAACCATACAGGTTTTCTTCTGCAGAGTAAGGAAGCTTTTTCCATACTCATATGCTCGTAAGTGTTGCCTCCATTTTGAGTTCTCCTGCCTGTCCTAAGGCTCAAGTGTTCATTGAAGTCTTCCTATATTGCTCACAGTTACAGAGTTTCCATCCATTGTGCATTCTTGCCTGTGGATGGATAGATGAATGATGATGCAAAGATTGCTCAGACTCATTAATTGATCCTACACACCTCAAACTTGAAACATCATTACAACGATGAAGATGACTTTTACCATTTCTACTACATTCATACACCTCTGCCCTGTTGATTTCTTTCAAGTTGAATGATGGAATCCTTCTGCCAGAATGATGTTCCATCTACTCCAACCTTCAAATAATCCTGTACAGCTTCATGGATTGTTGTAAAATCTCAAATGTCCTGTTACATATGTGGAAATGAGGACTTATGGGAACTCTGAAGCAATAAGTATCAAGCTGGGTTTAGAATATCCCCAAATTCAACCTATTCAGAGTATCTCATCATAGACATTGCTCTCCCCTGGTGACTGCCACCTACTGCGAACATCTATCACTTGTGCTCATGCTATAAATGAAATTCCCTTTCTTTTCTGAATGTGGAAAAAGAGAAATATGATGTTTTAAACTTACCAATGTTACTGTTTCCATCCCAACAGATGTTTCTCCCCCAAGATTATCCTGCTGAATTGCTGAGCCTTTGGTTTTAAGTTGCATTTCCCATAAAAAAATAATAAATGTAAGCGTTTGTAGAAAGAAACAGGAGGCTGAAGGAGTTAAAAATAATAATATTCGTTTGTATTGGCTTCCAAATTAAAGATGCTAAAAATATCAATACATACATAGTAGATTTGAGGAGTTTGGCTATGCCAAATATTTAACAATGATAGGAATGCAGAGTCAAAATTCAGTACCTGATTAAAAAGAATTCTATGAAAATTAAATATGATGGGGAAAAAAACCTGAATATTATCAGTGAAGGAAAAGAGGAATGTTAGGAAAAATAGCCTACATCAAAATGATAAAGTTAAAAAAAGAAACAGAACAAGCCATTTCGGATAAAGATGTGGTACATATGTACAATAGCATATTACTCAGCTGTAAGAAAGAATGAAATAATGTCATTTGCAGTTACATGGATGGACTCAGATTATCATATTAAGTGAAGTCAGACAGAGAAAGACAAATATCATATGATATCACTCATATGTGGAATCTGATTTTAAAAAATAATACAAATGAACTCATTTACAAAACAGAAACAGACTTAAAGATATGAAAAACAAACTTATGGTTACCAAAGGGGAAATGTGGGAGGGTGGGATAAATAAGGAGCTTGGGATTAACATACACACACTACTATATATAAGATAGATAACAACGACCTAACGTATAGCACAGGGAACTCTACTAAGTATTCTGTAATAACCTATATGAGAAAAGAATCTGAAAAAGAATGAATATATATATATATATATAACTGAATCAGTTTGCTGTACACCTGAAACTAACATAACGTTGTAAATCAACTGTACTTCAATAAAATTATATTAAAATAAAGAACAAGCCATTTTGTGAGCTCATAAGAAATTGTGAGTAAATGTGAAGTACGTACGTATGACAACTTGAATATATCCTGAAACATCAGAGACCAGTGACCTCAGCCTTCTGTGAGAAAGCACATCTTTACAAGTTTCCTCATTATTCCAAAGACACTGAAATTTTCACTGATCAGGAATCACTCACCTTGGAGGACTCCGCTTCTTTCCACTGTCCTCAAATCATCTTGTTCCAACCAAGAGATCAGAGTGGGTTTCAATGATTGATACCCTGTTTATGAGGAAAGATAAATTAATGAAAGAAGCTCCAGAAAAATAGAAGAAACTGTCCAATGAATCAGCTCCTATATGTCTAAAACTGTGGTAAAACTATTTCAGAAGAGATAAAACAGGAAATTCACCTCCTTCTGTTCTCCACAAAGACTGTTTCTCTCTGGGCCCTGAAGCCCACATTCAGATTGATATAAACAATTACAAAGCTTAAGACTTTTTTTGATACGGGAAACAAAGTAAGTTCAAAAAAAGATGTTCATTCACATGGAGAAACCAATATACCAATGAGTGTCAAACGTTGGGTGTCCATGAGAACCAAGTCCAGTGTCTGTCACAACACAGATGACTGGGTCCCAATGCCGCAGTTTCATTCAGTAGGTGAAAGGTGGAGTCTGAGAATGCACATTTCTAAGAGCGATGGTGATAATGCTAGTCCTAGAAGCACATTTTCAGATGCCAACCGAATTAAAACCCATTCATGTGAAGAACAGTGTCTGTTAGTTTCCATTATATTCACATGTAACATCACCCATGCTGCAACACAGTAAGTGCATCACATATATCTGTTCTCTAAGATGCTATAGGTATGATGGCAGCCTCACCTGCTGTGGTCAGGTTCTTGTAGTTCTCCAGCATCACATCTCTGTATAGTTTTCTCTGAATGGGGTCCAGTAAAGTCCATTCTTCCTGGGTGAAGTCCACAGCTACATCAGCGAAGGTCACTGAGTCCTAAACCATCACACACATACTAGCTTCAGTAAAGTAAGCCCTCCACCAATGGTAGGGACTGGAGACGGGTGACCCATGATTCAATGTCTCTCATCATCTCCCCCAGGACACAATGGTCCTAGGTTCTCTTCTATCTACACTCACTCATGATTGATATCCTTCAGCTACAGCTCTAATAGAACATGTAATACATGAACTTATCTCAATAGAATGAGCCTTAAAGTGTTTTGTTTCTCTCCTGTAGCATAGTCCTAAGCCAACTGGAAGCACTTGTAAACGCTGATGAATGAATACATTCTTTGAGAAATGCACAGTCATCTTCCTTACTGTGTAAGAGCACCAAGCAAAACAAAATATACGCAGTCACCATCATGAGAGGCAAGATTAGGAGGTCATTACTGAAATACTGAGATTATTCAGGGTAATGTGTCACCAGTATGAGCTTCCACTTAGGGAGGGAATTCATCAGGGACTGAGTCCTGCAGTGGCTTTATTTCTTTAAGAAGCTCTGGACACAGGCCTACCAAAACAGAATGTGTCCATCTGGTGGATACAGTAGCCCATTTTTTAGGTTAGACTTGCTTCTTACCCGAGAACAACTTCTCAAACACTCAGCCATTATCCTTTCTGCCTCTATCTTTTCCTCAGGAAGACGAAAGGGTTCTTAGAACACCTAGGAGAAAAGAAAGAAGGCATGAGTACCCAGAGATGATCATAATTCCCACAGTCACTGCCTGGAAGTCATTCAACTCTAGCTTGAAATTCCCAATTATCCTTTGCACACTCAAGAAATCTCACATATATACACACCACTGCTGTGAAATGCCAGAGTTGTCCTGTCTCACCTGGAGCCAGAAAAGGGGATGGTGAGCGATGCTGCCCATCAGGAAAAGAGTAATGGGTTCATTTTACAGGGAAGCAACCTTAAGACCTGAGTAATGTGACTCTTCATTTGTCAAGGCAATAAAATACGTGAATAAGATTATGCAGCAGGGCTTCCCTGGTGGCTCAGTGGTTGAGAGTCCGCCTGCAGATGCGGGGGATGCAGGTTCGTGCCCCGGTCCGGGAGGATCCTGCATGCCACGGGGCGGCTGGGCCCATGGGCCATGGCCGCTGGGCCTGCGCATCCAGAGCCTGTGCTCCGCAGTGGGAGAGGCTGCAGCGGTGAGGGGCCCGTGTACCGCAAAAACAACAACAAAAAAACAAAACAAAAAACCAAACAAACAAAAAAAGATTATGCAGCAACTCTACCTAAATGCGCATACCAGAAAGCCGAGTTAGAGAACAGCATTATCTGGCTCCCTTCAGCAATTCCTAGATGAACCAGAAGCATGACTGCTCAGGCCCAGACCAAGACTGGCAGATCCTAAAGTAGAGTCTCTGAAAAAGGACATTAACAGGGACTTCACATGGGACATATAGCTGTCATGTTGCAATGATGGTGAAATTTGCCTGAAAATTCCTTTCTTTGATGTCAAGATCATGTCAGGCAGCTTATGAATACAAGTGGACAGGGACATCTCCATGCCCCTGGAGATCGGGTTATCTGGAGTCCTGCTTCATATCAATCATTAATCAACAAGTATTAGTTATCTCACACACAACATCATAAATTAGCTCTTTCTATGTAGATAACATAGTTACTAAAAGAGTATGCTCTACAACAAGAATATCAGTAACATCAATTATTATTCATTGAGTACATTATGTACCAGATATCTCATTAGGAGCTTACAGCTTACCTATATGTTTGGAACAACTTGAATACTGGAATCTACTCTTTCAACTGTAAATTATGTATGCTCTAAGCAGAAATTAAGTATATATGATAAAAATTTAGTGTCCAGTAAATGAATTATATATGATAAAAATTTAGTGTCCAGTAAATTTAAAACCCTTCAAATGAAAAAAATGTAAAATATCTAAATTTTTAAATTGACTGTTTAAGTAATATTTTAATATATATGGGATAAAATAAAATATATTCATATAAATAATCTTCATTTTTGTTTATTGTGGATACTGAAAATAGTTTCATTATATACGTGATCTGTACATTATATTTATATTGGAAAAGCACTGGTGTAGGCTGCTGCTGGGCTTATGAAGGGAAAAAAAAAACATTCTATTCGGTCAACATCCTTGAGCTTCTCTGGATGGATGTTGGAGAATTTTGAAGCTCTAGGCCTCCTTTAGTTCTTATCACTGGATTATTCCTTTCTTTCAATGACCTTGTGCTAGGCAATCAGTTGAGAGCAGTAACATATACAGAAAATATTCTAGGCATTAAATATCCACCATTCTTATTAGGGAAGATAGACAATAAACTAATAATTGATATATCAATTCATCAGTAACATGGGAAAACAATCAAGCAGGTAAAAAAAATAAAGGGTATCCGACACATGCACACACACACACACACATATATATATTGTTAGTTCCCAGGCCAGATAAAGAAAGAAAGGGGAAATATTAGGTCTTCCACAGTTGGTCCAAAAAGATTAGAAAAAAATTATCAAACTTTTTACAAAAGAATTCAGAATACATGAAAGTACTGGGAAGCCTCCATGCGTCTCCGTTTGGAAACACTCAAATCAAACAGGTCTGTACTCTCTCCTTGCCTTGGACATGGAGCAAGGCCCTGTCATACTTGGCCCAACATTTGTCTATTTTATGAATCTTTTCAGACAATCACCTTTTCATATTATTTTTCAGTTCCTTTTTTATGGAACTGAAAAATTTGCTTTTATGTTTACTTACTTCTTCCACAGACTTTCTTCATGCTTCTTGTCTTTTAACATTCTGTATTTAAAAGTTAACTCCTTTTTGTTATATATCAATAACCTTTAATATATCAAACACAGACCACCAGGCCAAATGCTGGTCTACAAAACTGTATACAAATGATGACAATGAAAGTTCCACAGTTCATTACCTATGAACCTATGAACCATATTCATCCTCACTGTCCCCACAGTCCTTATTCTTCAGTAGAGAAGACCAAAACCCATACATACATGAGGTCAAAAAAAATCATGTGTCTAGACTCCCTTATAACTGTACTTACTACTAGGGGTCTCAAACCAGGAGTCCTTAGGCTGAGTAAGTTTAGTGAGGCAGTACCTAATAAAATGTTTTATTTTTCTGTTTATTTTATAGTTGGATATAATTAATGTCTAATGAAATACACAGATCTTAAGTATTTAGTGGATGAATTTTGATAATTGCATATACTTGTATAATCACCAGCCTAAACAAGAAACAGAACATATTCATTTCCCTGGAAAGCCTTCTTGTCCCTTTCCATCCATTCCTTACTTCTTGCGCTCAGACAAGCACTTTCTGATTTCACTGTTACTAGATACATTATGCTATATATGTATATTAGGCAATTAATACAGCATTTTCAAATGTGGGTCCTAACTGATTTTTCGTGTACTGTTTAGTGAAACTATGGGCAAAATACATTAAAATCTCCCACTAGAATTTTGAAATTTTTTATTTCTTCTTCCACTTCTTTCAAGTAATGCTTTGTATATTTGCAACAATATTATTGAGTGGATACACATTTGATTTTTTATATTTTTGGAGAAACAGATTTGTTTATCATGACCTCTGTATCTGTAGTAATGCTTCTTGACAACGTTGTCTGACATAAGGATCAGCTTTTTGGGGGAGAGTTTCTTTTTTTGCCATATCATTGGTAACACTGTATCTGTTTTGGATGCCAGTGTCTGCCAGTACAAAGAGTGGCACGGTGTCTGGCACACCAAAGGCACCCACTAACTTGTGACTGACAGAGTGGAGCTCCTTCACATCACTCTTCAAGTACACCTAGGTTATACCTAAATAACTGTTCATAATACAACATATATCTGTTTTCATAAATGTATTTGATTACTCTAAGAATGTAAGGGTGGGAGGAACACCATCTTCTTTCAAGCACTCACACCAGCGTCGGCTTATCTGCACACCTGTCACTTGTTTCCCAAAGCCTCCTTATATGGACACTTAGTGCTCTAGGTCCTGCACTGGCAGTGGCACCCCAATTCCCTCTCCACATCTACATACTGGTCATGGCTTGCCTGCGTACCAGAGGGGAGCTTCATCCTTGCCCAGTGACTGTTAACTAGTTCTGGCCCTGGCAACCTAGAAAATTTCCTCACATTCAATGGGTTGCCATGATACCTTCTCTAACAAGGTCTGAAATCAATCTTGGGGAGAGGCCCCCACTATAAGTTTGGCCTTCCTTAGGTATTCTCCATGAACTCTAGGATATATGACAGAATTCTCTTTACAATTTTATACTTTACTTCTCCTGTTTAAATCAAAGTATGATTTCTGTTTCTTCATTTCATGCAGACTTATACACAATAGTGAAGACAGGTGATCCCTGGAGACAAAGTAGTAAAGATGACATTTTGGGATATGTTTGGTCAAACCTTTGGACTCAAGCATAGAGCTAAAAGCCTTGCCAATGGGAAAGACATTCATAGAATTACAACTGTCAAGCAATCACCTATGATGATTACGGTACAGCTCTTGCCTTGGGAGACCAGGTGAATGCTACACTTAACGGTACAACAATAATGGTGATTATAATGGTTGTGGTGAGAGATGGATTCTTTTGAGTGTAGTTGCCCAGACAATGACAAGCTCAGATCTACAATCTCAAGTCAAAGTCTGAAACCAGAGAGATTCCATGACAGGTTAAAAGCTCATTTCATGTGGTCACATGGGGAAGATATTGCAAAAATCAAACGCAGAGTTCAAGTATTCAACCATACTTCAAGTCAGTCTCACATACTTTTTCATGTGAAAATGAGGCACTGATCAGGGAAGAATGAGACAGGAAACTTGAAATAGGGATATCTATGGGGACCCTGATGACACTTACAATACTGAACCCCCAAGACACTCTGAGCCTCCCTTATCAGGGAAGTAGCTTGCTCTTAGGTTTCTGAAGATACTAGCCTTCCTCTGCTTGACAAATGTGTGATAATCTCACTTAGAGCAGATGCCTTGGAAGGAATCCTCATTCTCGAGACCCACCACAATTACCTGCCGTTGCCTCTGGACACACAACTAGTGCAAAATCCAAGGGGACAGGACAGTATGCAACATAAGGTAGGAGAAAACAGCTTACATACAAAATAAGCCCAACTCTGCAAATATGTATCAAAAGGGTTTGGTGAACATGTAAACTCCTAGGAGTTCCTAAGGGATTAAGCTCAGGCAATTCCAGTGAATTCAAGTAAATTGTATGGTAGGCTGCCAAGGCTCTTTCAACACCTAAGTACAGTTGCCCCACCTCCTCTCCCTCAGTCTATGTCTATGGCTTCCTGTGGTATTCCTTACACCCAGCTGGCTGAGACAAAACCTGGTTTATAGATGGGTCTGCATAGTAAGCTAGTTACACCTGGAAGTTTAGACCTGAAGCTCTATATCCTTACTGAAGGGATGACCCTGAAAGGCAGTAGTAATTAAAAATCTTCCCAGTGGCAGAAATTCAAGCAGTATATTTGGCTGTTGCTAGGTCTGGAGTGAAAAACAGTCACATGTATGGATACACATTGCTTCACAAACAGTTGTCAATCATTTGACTGGAGAGTCAAAGACGTGAATGGAACAAGATTGGAAGGTTGATGACAAGAAAAGTAGTCTGGGAAAAGTATATGAAAGGATGTCTCTGAATGCACATAAACTGTAAAGTTATTTGTGTCCTATGTGAATGTCCACCAAGAGCAATCCACTATAAATAAGACTATTAATAATCAGGTGGACAAAATGATGCAGTCCATAGATGTGAATTACTTTTCCCAGTCAAAACAGTGTTTCCTCAATGGGTCCATGAACCAAATGGCCATGCTAAAAGGGATAAAGCCTATTTGTGGGCTCAACAATATGGACTTCCCTTCTCCATGGATGACCCAGCTAACACTACTGTTGTGTGCCTGGGAATGAACATTTGGGTCACTCCACCAGGTACATAACCCAGACCAGGTGAGGGTCTCATTGAGGGCAAGGGAAATGTGAAACTGATTGTTGAAGAAGTAACCCATGGATGTCAACCACAACCTCAAGACCAATTAGAGAAACAAGAACTGTAGTAGTTCTGCACGCTTTCTCTTTGCTTATTATATGTATGCATTTATTTAATGCATATGTTTATTTATATAAACGAACGATTCATTTCTATCTCCTCCCCATTTTAATTTTATACATAAGGTGTTAATGGTTAACATTACCATTTAGTCTTTAGGAAACTATATCTGCAAGTCTGTGAACAAATGTGAGGAATTCCGTTTTCTTCACTATGTCTTAATCATTCAAGCACTGACTATAATATATCCTCTAGTAAATCAACAGATGAAGGAATAACTTCATCAAGTAATTAAAATTCTCTCAATTTTACCTTCTATAAAACTCTCAAATCATTTCATTTATTTCCTTTTCCATAATAATAATCCAATTGTAATTTACCACCATCGTGTTTTAAAGCTTATTTATCATAAGCTTCTAGGTTGACTCTCATACTTTCTGAAGACCATTCTCAAACTAGGAGTTGTAAGTAGATTCAAATTACTCCTTTGATTAAAATATTTCCTAAGTTTCCCATGGCCTTAGAATATAATTCAGAGTAAGTAATTCCCTTGGCCCTATCCCCCACTCTCCAATATACCTCCCAACACTCTCTGGTTCTGCTCTGCTTCAGACAACCCTCTTTCCTCACCTTAGGAAATACACTGAATTTGCAACTTCTCTGGAATTTTGCTCATGAAGTTCCCTTCATCTGAAATGTTCTCATTCATTCTACACCTCCTCACCTTAGCTCAACAACCTGATTAGCTAAGTCATATCCATGCTTTCATTCTCAAGTCAAATATCAACACCTCCTAATATATCTTCTCCCCTCATATTAAGCCATTATTATGTCCAGATAACAAACTTGCCAACAATCACCTAAAATGTCTCCCTAAATAAACTGTAAACCCCATAGAAGCAATACTATCCTTATTTCGATCTCCATTGTTTCCCTATTTCTCGAAGACAGCCTAGCTCATTAGGTGGACTGTCAGAATTGGCAATCCCCACACAAATGTTACAGCATAGATATGCACAAATTGAAGTAAAACAAACAAAAAAACTACAACACAAAATGAAATAGGAATCATATATAATGTCTGTGCACAATACAAATCAAAACACTGTACTTCTGAAAACGTATTTGAGTACTCTTAGGAAGAAAGTGGACTGGATATCAACTTTTTTTCCCCCTCATCTCGCAGCTTGTGGGATCTTGGTTTCCTTGACCAGGGACTGAACCCAGGCCCCCAGCAGTGGAAGCACAGAGTCCTAACCGTTGGACCACCAGGGAATTCCCTGGATATCATTTTTGAAAACAATTGCCTTGAAGTCAAAACTAAAATGTGTTCCTTATGTTTCTCCAGAATAATTTTAATCCTATTTTAATGTTGATTTGGAAACTACCAAACGCACAAGATTTATGGAAGGGATTTATATACCCAGAAAAATTAACCATGTTTTGGACCTTTGACCTAGAAACCCAACTTTAAAATCTAGTCCTGAAGATGCACCTCTACAAACGTGAAACAACATAGCACACTGTTAGTAGTGCTAAATCACAGATGCCAGAATAATTGATAAAGGTTGTTAGAAAACAAGATATTCTGAGTGTCAAAATATTACCCCACATATTACTTTCTTATTCAAGAAAAAAGTAGTTTACCTTTAAAATACAGGTCTCTGGTGATCATCACCTTAAGTAATCAAATGTAGCATCACTAACAGAAGAGTGATATAAATCTGGGTCTTCCTGATTAAATACAACATTAAGATATACAACAGTATCTATGATATATTTTGTAAATGATCTTTTGAAGCCTGCAGACCAAAATGTAAGTGACAAACTATGATTCACAGGCCTTTTTTTGTGAATAAAGTTTTATGGAAAAACAGCCATATACACTTGTTTACTGAGATCTATGGCTACTTCCCCATGACAAAAGTAGAATGGACTAATTCAAGACCTTGTGGCCTGGAAAGCATAAAGTACTTCCTATCTGTCCCTTTTCTTCTCTTTGTTTGTTTTTTGGCCACGCCCTGCAGCATGTGGGATCTTAGTTCCCCTACCAGGGATGGAACCTGTGCCCCCTGCATTGGAAGTGCAGAATCTTAACCACTGGACCACTGGGAAAGTCCCCTGTCCCTTTTCAGACAGTGTGTGCTAGCTGTTGTTCTGGATCCAATTACCAGTTGATAGAAATACAAGAAACAGAATAAACATTTAAACACACCATGAAAATAAAATCAGAAATATCAATATGCTCAAATAAACAAGCTAACTTTACACATCAAGAAACTAGAAAAGGAAGGACAAACAAAGCCCAAAGGTAGTAGAAGGAACGAAATAATAAAGATCAGAATGGAACTCAAAGAAATAGAGAATAAAAATAAAATAGAAAACACCAATAAAACTGAGAGGTTTGAAAAGATAAACAAAATAAGACAAACCTTTAGCTAAGTCACCAAGAAAAAGAAAGAGGGCTCAAAATTAAATATGCAAAAGATACTACAACTGATACCACAGAAATACAAAGGATCATAAGAGATTGCTATGAACAACTGTACACCAAAAAACTGGACAACCTAAGAAATGGATAAATTCCTAGAAACATACAACCTACTAAGAGTGAATCATGAAGAGACAGAAAATCTGAACAGACTGATTACATGTAAGGAGATTAACCAGTAGTAAAAAAACCTCCCAGCAAACCAAAGTCCAGGATCCTAAGACTTCACTGGTAAATTCCACCAAACATTTAAAGAGGAATGAATATCAATCCTTCTCAAAATCTTCCAAAAAACAGGAAGGAGGGAGTACTTCCAAACTCATTTTATAAGACCAGTGGTATCCTTATACTATAACCAGACAAGAACACTACAAGAAAAGAAAATTACAGGCCACTATCCCTGAAGAGCACAGATTCAAAAATCCTCAACAAAATATTAGCAAACCCAAATCAATAATACATTAAGAGGATCATACACCACGATGAAGTGGGATATATCCAGAGATGCAGGATGGTTCCATATCTGCAAATCAATATGATACACATTAACAGAATGAAGAACAAAAATTGGGGACTTCCCTGGTGGTACAGTGGTTAAGAATCCACCTTCCAATGCAGGGGACATGGGTTCGATCCCTGGTTGGGGAACTAGATCCCACATGCGTGCTGCAACTAAGAGTTTGTATGCCACAACTAAGGAGCCTGCCGGCCGCAACTAAGGAGCACACATGCCACAACTAAGGAACCAGTGAACAACTAAGAAGCACACGTGCAGCAACTAAGGAGCACATGTGCCGCAACGAAGGAGCCTACCTGCTGCAACAAAGACCCAGTACAACCAAAAAAAAAAATTAAAAAGTTAAAAATAAAGTTAAAAAAGGGATAAAAATCATATCATAGTCTCAACAGAGGCAGAAAAAAGCATTTGACAAAATTTAATATCCATTCATGATTAAAAACTCAACAAAGCAGGTACAGAGAGAATGCTGCTCCATAATAAGGACATATATCACAAGTCCACAGCTAACATCATATTCAACAGTGAAAATCTGAAAGCTTCTCTAAAGTCAGGAAAAAGACAGGGATACCCATTCTTACCACTTTTATTCAACATAGCATTGGAAGTCCAGCCAGAGCAATTAGGCAAGAAAAAGAAAGAAAAGGCATCTAAATTAGAAAGGAAGAAGTAAAAGTGTCACTCTTTGCAGACAACATGATATTATATATAGAAAACCCAAAAGACTCCACCAAAACACTGTTAGAACTAATAAATGAATTCAGTAAAGTTGTAGTATGCGAAAACAATATACAATAATCAACTGCATGGCAGGGGGATAAATTAGGAGTTTGGGATTAACATATACACAGTATTACATATAAAATAGATAATCAACAAGGACCTACTGTAGAGCACAGGGAACTCTACTCAATATGTAATAACCTATATGAGAAAAGAATCTAAAAGAAGAGGGGATATATGTATAACTGATTCACTTTGCTGTACACCTAAAACTAACACAACATTGTAAGTCAACTAGACTCCAATATAAAATAAAAACTAAATTAAATTGAAAAAACAAGAAATTATGCTAATAAAGTAAGAACTTATAAAAAATATCAATTGGGTTTCTATACACTAATAACAAACTACTAGAAAGAGAAATTAAGAAAACAATCCCATTTACAATTGCATAAGAGTAAAATACCTAGGAATAAATTTAACCAAGGACATGAAAAACCTGTACACTGAAAGTTATGAGATGTAGATGAAAGAAATGGAGAAGACAAAAATAAAAGGAAAGATATTCCGTGACTCATGGATTGGAAGAATTATTGTTAAAATGTCCCCTGTACCAAAGCAATATACAATTCAATGAAATTCCTACCAAAATTCCAATGGCGTTTTTCACAGAAATAGAACACACAATCCTAAAATGTGTATGGAACTACAAAAGGCTCTGAATGGCCAAAGTGATCTTGAGAAAAAAGAACAAAGCATCCTGCTGCCCAATTTAAACTGTATTATAATGCTATAGTAATCAAAACAGTATGGTGCTGGAACAGAAACAGAGATCAATGGAACAGAATACAGAGTCCAGAAATTCAAAACCACACAAATACAATTAATTTATGACAAAAAAGCCAAGAATATATGATGGAAAAGGGACGGTCTCTTCAACATGTAATGTTGGGAAAACTGGACAGCCACATGCAAAGGAATGAAACTGGACTACTCTCTTACACCATACACAAAAATGAACTCAAAATGGATTAAAAACTTGAATGTAAGACCTAAAACCATAAAACTCCTAGAACAGAACATAAGCAGTAAGTCCCTTGGCATTGGTCTTGGAGATGATTTTTTGTATTTGACAACAAAAGCAAAAACAAAAGCACCAAAAGCAAAAATAAACAAGTGGAACTATGTGAAAGTAAAAAACTTCCTGTGTGGCAAAGGAAACCATCAACAAAATGAAAAGACAATCTACAGAATGGGAGAACGTTTTTGCAAATCATGTATTTGCTAAGGGGTTAATATCCAAAATATATGAACTCATACAATTCAACAGGAAAAGACAAATAATGCAATTTAAAAATGGGCAGAGGATCTGAATAGATGTTTTTTCAAAGAAGATATATAGATGGCCAAAAGGTATGTGAAAAGGTGCTCAACGTTACTATTAAGGGAAATGCAAATCAATGCAATGAAATAGCACCTCTCTCAGAACGGTTATTATCAAAAAGACAACAAATAACAAGTGTTCGTGAGGATGTGGAGAAAAGGGAACCCTTGTGCACTGCTGGTGGGAATGTAAATTGGGGCTGCCACTAGGGAAAACAGTATGGAGGTTCCTCAAAAAATTAAAAATAGAACTATGATATGATACAGCAATTTCACTTCTGGGTACTTATGTGAAGAAAATAAAGACACTAACTCAAAAGATATATGTACCTCCGTGTTCACTGCAATGTTATTTACAATCGCCAAGACATGGGAGCAACCTAAGTGTCAATCTACGAATAAAGAAAACATAGTGTTTGCATGCACACACACACATATACATACCCAACACACACACACAATGGGATAAAAAAAGAAGGAAATCTTGCTGTTTGCAACAACATGGATGGACCTTGAGGTCGCTATGCTAAATGAAGTCAGACAGAGAAAGACAAATACCATATGGTCATATGACCTCACTTATATGTAGAACCTTAAAAAAACAAACTAGAATGCATGGATAGACAGATCTATGGTTGCCAGAGGAGGGGAGAGTGGGATGGGATAAATGGGTAAAGGTGGTCAAAAGGTACTAACTTCTAGTTATAAAATAAATAAGCCCTGAGTACATGCAATATACAATATGGTGACTATGGGTAATGATACTGTATTGTATATTTGAAAGTTGCTTAGAGAGTACATCTTCAAAGTTCTCATCACACACACACACAAATCTGTAACTATGGATGGCGATGGATGTTAACTAGACTTAATTCGGAATAGATATACAAACATTGAATCATTATGTTGTACACTTGCAACTAATATATGTCAATTATATCTCAACTTAAAAAAACTTCAAAACGTGTGACTTTTAAAAACGTGTTACTTTTCAAAAAATCAATATAATGGAGAAATAACGGCCAACGCTCTAGGTTAAAGGAGACTAAGACACAAAAAAATTGCCGTATATAAACCCTGATTGCATCTCAGATCCAAGACACTCAGAAGTGTATTTCAGAACAATGTGGAGGATTTTAGTTTTCACAGAGTAGATAGAAGGTGACATTATTACTTCAAATTTTCTTGGGGTAAATAACAGTTCTGTGGTTTAATTAGCACAATGTCCTTATCTTTAGGAGGTGCATTACCAAGTATTTAAAGGTCAAGTATTAATACATGGCTGCAATTTATTTTCAGCTTACTCCCTCGAATAACTCACCAAAAAATGTATTTATCTAGAGAAAGAGAGCAAACATGCAAAATGCCCAAAATGGGTGACTCTACTTCAACGAACATTAATTGTACCAAAGCTTCACATTTTATTTACGTTTACGACTTTTCAAACGAAAAATGTGGGGAAACAATACTTAGACCAAACACCCTGTTAATCAGAAGTTCAATTATCCTAGATATAGGGCAAAAAAGCCTCCATCCGTTTTTCTTGGAATCCCATGTTTTGAAGTTTTGTAGGGAGGTACAGGTTTAGGAAGTTCAGATGAAGAGATAAGGGAGCATCCTTGCTTCTCTTTTGTAGAAAGAGTTGTGGCCTATATAAACTTATATTTCTATACAAAAAAACGCACTCCATAGACATCCATTTAAGTACATTTCTACCCGAATGTAATGCGCCAAAAATGAACGCACAAAGATAACGCCAAATTCTCAGACGAAACTTCTTTTTTTGCATAGAAAAGGAAACGGAGGCCCTTTCCCCCACTGCTCACCGGCATGTGCCGGAATCGCCGGGTGCGTGAGAACTCGAGGACACAGGGCTGGAGTCAACGAACCCTACAGACGGAAATTCTTTACCTCTCGAAGAAAAATCACGAAGGCTGCTTTGGAGGCTTTTGAAGAGGGGAACACAGGATGAAACCTAAACGACCCCGCCGAAGCGCCCTTAGGATATTTCGCTGGGGCGGCCTCTGGACCTGGCCGTTCCGGGAGGCCCCGAGGCCGCGGCGGAAGTGAGCCGGGTAGGCCTCTCTAAGCTGACCCCAGGGCGGCCCGGGACAAAATCGTTCTAATTCCACCTTCCATTTGCTTCCCTCTCCTACGCGCCGGCCTACCGGACGCCGGATTGGGCCGAACCACGACCAACCGGAAACTGCTCAAGAAACACCCGGCCAGCAGCGGAAGAGACTGCGGCGAACGAAGCTCGCCACTTCCGCTTCTGGCTCGGGAGGGGTCGGAAGAGGCGGGGTTTTCGCAGTGGCGCCGTCGGCCACGTTCGATCCCTTCAGGTGGAGAAATTCTAGTTTTCTCTGGCGTGGGTACAGATGGGTTCCGGGTGGGCTAGGTGAGGGGCGTGGGGGGCGCGGTCTGTTTCTGAGGCGGGGTTGGAGGTGGGATACGTTTTGTGCGTATTTAGATCGCTGAATACTGGCGCCTGAAGGGCGTGGCTGCGGGCAGGGACCCACCCCAAGCAAGCACATCAAAAGGTCTTCTACGTGCCTCTCGCCTCGTTCCTAGAGCCCTAACAGTGATTTTCCCATATCGATAATCCTGCCGATCCATGAAGTAGTCTGTCTCCTCCGGTCAATTCCACAAGGCAGGACACAGTGCTAAACTCAAATGCTGTCCCCTGCATCTGGGTTTTTTTCATTGTTGTTAAATCAGTAAGCAATCGAAGACAGCATCACGTTTGCTAGACCTCAAAACTACTTGGCACGTAAGATTTAAAGTTTCCCCTTTCTTTCAGTAGGGGGTGGGGGGATTGCTTGTAGCTTCGTAAAGTCCCAGCCTTTATACTTAATTTTTTTCTTTTGGTCTCTTGTGTTTCCCTGGTTTTATTTCTTTATTTAGTTTTTCTTTAGATATTTACCTGCTAAGCTCCTGGTGGTCCCGAGTGACCCCTGCTGTGAGCAGTGGCCTCCCTTTCTAGACTGTCCCTATCAACCTCAGGGGGACTAGAGTCTATATCCAAGGTGGGGGAATCCTTATTTTGTAACAATTTGGTTTTCAGGAGGATGCTCTTACATGTTGATAGGCAGCGGTACTCAAGAGAGCCCAAGCACACTGACCAGGAGATTTACAAACTGATTTGAGTTGAGAAACCCTCTGAGGTTTCTTGGGAGCAAGAACAAAATGTTCCTTCCCCTTTTCCTTTTTCATTAAACATTGAGCCACCAGTCTCTATGGATGAGATCCCTCATATCCCACTAGGTTGGGGAATAAATCACTACAGAAGCAAAGCAAGGAGCAACAGAGAGATAGGTGAGGGCTGCTGGTGTCTTTGGTGGGGACAGCCACTGGGAAACTACTGATCTCTTTGTCTGCCACAAGGGATGTCATGGAGGAGATCTCTCTTGGTGTTGCAAGGAACATCATAACTAACATGGTGATGAAGAAAGGTAAGTAGTTTCTGGTTGTCCTTAAAAATCGGTAGGCATTAAATGTTATCCACTAGGTCAATAGGCCACATTTATATCAAGTGAATTAATGAACATTCATTATTAGGGGGAAAAGGATAAACACTATATAAGAATGAAAGGACAATTTACCAGAAACATATAAAATGACTACATTTTTATGCATCCAGTTATACTGCCTCAAAATACAAGATAGAATTTAAAAAACAATCTGACTACCCACAGTCATACTGGGGCATTTTAACATACCTCTCTCAGTAAAGGGGAGATCATGAGATAAGGTTTGTAATGATACAGATTTTAAAAACAATAAAATTTATCCATCAGATACACTGAAAATCTGTTATACCCAACAAATTATAGAATACATTGTTTTCAACTATACTTGAAGGATTCTTAAAACTTGACCATATGAGATGTATCAGTTGAGACTGAAATCCACTGAAACAGACTCTTCCCACAAGAGTGTTAAACCAGTTAGTTTATTTTTTTCATGTTACAAGAAGTCCAGAAATAAGCAACCCATAGTTGCTTATACATAGCTAAATAATATGTCCTTATTATATAATCAGTAGTGTATGACTGTCATCCTATTGGTCTATTCTCTAGGAAAAAAGAAGAGATAAGACAAAGGGCAAATGGTAAAGTGAAAACGCCAGATGCGATGCTCCCATTTCCATGGAATTCTTTAGAACCCACAAGCAGTGACCTCTGCCTCCTTTCTCATTGGCCAGGACTGTGGGCTCATGGGCACTCACAGCTGCAAGGAAAGCTGGGAGATGAATCCTTAAGAACTGTCCACACTGCTAATTTGAACACAGTTGTATTGTTACTTGAAAGAAGGAGGGGAGGAATGGATATTGGGACAGCAACTTCTTTTGTGTCACACATTAGGCCATGTAGCAAGTCTCTAATAATTTTCTGTTTGAATCTATGTCTTATAGAATCTGTGTCACGAAGACCATGCATTCTGTGCATAATGCAATTAATTTAGAAATCTATAACTAAAATATGCACAGAGTCTGCACATTAAAATATATATTTCTAAATAACCTATAGTTTGGTCCAAGACATCTTGATGAGAAATGGACAATATTTAGTACTTAATTTCAATAAAAACATTATGTATCAAAACTTTTGTGATGTAGATCAAGGGGAATTTAGAGTGCTGTATAATCTTTAATACTCATCAATTAATGAGTTGTCACACTTTAAAGATTAAGCACTCACTGATAAATACAATCACAGAACCATAACATTTATAAGGTTGGTCCCAGTATAACGTGACTTAAAAGTTGTGCCTGAAGGCTTTCTAAATTGGTCACAATAGGGTTTCTCTCCAGAGTGAGTTCTAAAATGAGTGAGATGTGAAGGACCTAAGGCTAGCCTGTAGTCATTTCATTCATATAGTTTCTGCCCTGTATGTATTCGTTTGTGCATTATAAGGTTAGTGCTGGTGCTGAATGCTTTTCCACACTGAATACATTTATAGGGCTTCTCTCCTGTGTGAGTTCTCATATGTACCCTTAGGCAAGAGGAATTCCTAAAGGCCTTCCCACATTCTTTACACTCATAGGTTTTCTCTCCAGTGTGAGTTCTCTTGTGCACAATAAGATAAGAGCCTGTACTGAAGGATTTTCCACACTGATTACACTCATAAGGTTTCTCTCCAGTGTGAGATCGTGTATGTTTCTTAAGGGATGACTGATCAATAAAGGATTTCCCACAGTCACTGCATTCATAGGGTTTCTCTCCAGTGTGGGTTCTCATATGTTTTTGAAGGGATGAAGGAACAGTGAAAGCCTTGCCACATTCCTTACAGTCATAGGGTTTCTCTCCAGTGTGAGTTCTTTTGTGCACATTAAGATGAGAGCTCTGGCTGAAGGATTTTCCGCAATGATTACACTCGTAAGGTTTCTCTCCAGTGTGTGATCTCACATGTTTCTTAAGGGAAGACTGAAAAACAAAGGCTTTCCCACAATTGCTACATTCATAACGTTTCTCTCCAGTGTGAGGTCTCACACATATCTGAAGGGACAAGGGGCCAGTGAAAACTTTCTCATGTTCATTACATTTTGAGCTTTCCTCCACAGTACACATTTTTTTGTGGAAACTAAGGGAAGATCTTTTTCCATAGTCACTGCATTCACAGAGTTTCTCTCCAGTAGGTATTTGTTCATGTACTGAAAAGGAAGAGTGTAAGTTGAAGGACATAAGATGTTGATTACACTCAGAAGATTTCTCTCCTGGGAGAGTTAAGTGTTTCCTAAGGGATGACTCTTGATTGAAAATTTTTCCACAACCATTAAATTCAATAATTTTCTCTCCAGTGTGAGTACTCACATGACTCCTAAGAGTTGAGGGATGGCCAGAGTCTTGCCCATATTCTTTATATTTGTTGCATTTCTCTCTCTTGCAATATCTTGGACAAATAAGGTGACAGTTCTTTCTAAAGAATTTTCCACAATGATTAAATTCCATTGGTTTCTCACCAGGGTGAGTTGCTGCCTACAGAATAAGGAATAAGTGGTGACTAAAGGCTTTCTCACTTTCATCACAGAGGAACTCACTCCCATGTGGATTCTGCCATATATATGAAGCATATTATTATGACTAATATTTTTACCATTTTCAGGGTGTGTGTATACATTTTGCGCTATTCTTTCAAGTTGAAATAGCTGAATACTCTTCCCAAGACCCCATGGTATTCATTCCCATCAAAGGGCATCCTAAATATAGTTTTTCTAGTCATGTGTGAAGAATGAATGAATTATTTATTAAATACTTAATAATTGAATCACATTTAAGTAAATGTTTACTTTTTGATATTCTCTGCAAGGCAGCAAGTGTTGAGGTAGGTTTGGAGATTTCTCCAATTTTATGGGATTCATAAAGGCTTTCCTGAAGCAGCTTTCTGATGAGTGAATTCCACTTGCCTCAAGTGTCTACCCTTGTTTGGGTGCAGAAATACACAGAGTTCTCCCATTCTAAAAAACCAGGAACCATTTCTAGTGAATCTCACCGTTTTTATGCCATTGGAAGTTCTTTCCCCAGGAACATTCTGTGTAAGAATTGCGTCTTTTGATTTAAGTTGAGTATCCTGGTCTGAAAGTGAATGGGGAAATTTTTTATAATTATTGGGAGAAAAAGTAGGGATGAAAGAAAAAAGGAGGCAGGCACCCTATGGATTTGTTTTCAAATAATAACACTAAATATAGGAGGAAAATGTGAAAGAGAAGATGCAACCAGTGACCAGAGAAATTAATTTAGGAACTTGGCTCTGGAAAAAGATGCCAATGATAGGGACAAGCAATGGAAATGAGAGGTATTTTACTAAGGATTCTGGAGGCTTGAGACAATAAGAGAAGGTATTATCTGGAAAGCAAGTGGGGAGAACTGAACAAAAAGTATTCAAGGAAATGTGAAATTGAAAGAGTAATTAAAATAGTTTTTCCTTTGAGACCAAATGGAAGTATGAATGAATGGAGAGATGGTGAAAGAAGGAAAGCTCATGTAATGGCCTCTGCCTTCTTTCCCACAATGACTGACATTCCCAACTGTATCACCCCTTGCAGGCTGTGGCTATTCCATACAATGACCCCTTTCTGCCTGGGGCTCACCTCTATAAGCACCTTGGAGAATTCGTCTCTGCTCTGGCCTCAGCTCTTCCTGCTCCACCTCAGTGAACAGACTGTGTTTGCAGAGATGATGCCCTGCTCATGGGGAAAGACACATGATGTGGGGAGACTGTGAAGGAAACAAGAAATCTTTCCACAAAATTGATTCCAATACTTTGGTTTTAAAGGATTCTGAAGATAGGCAAGTGCAGCTTTAGGAGGAGCAAAACAATCAGATTATATAACTATTTCACAGGGCCCCAAAACAGACACGCATACTCCTTGTCCCACATGACCTGACTCTTGAATTCCAAGCCCAAGATCTGCAAACTACCTAAATTTTTAAGGATTGAGAAAATACAATCAGTGCATTTTCATGGGAAGCCACAAGACTGCCCCACAAGGGCAGGAACCATCCATTCTGTCTTTACCATGTACTGCCATTCTTTTCACCGTTGCTGGAACAAATATGTGATGAAGAACTATTATGTGTATGAACAAATGAATACGAAGGAATGAGGTCAACTTTACCCACTGAGGCTAGGTTCCTAAAGTTCTCCAGCATCACGTCTCTGTACAGGATTTTCTGAGCAGGGTCCAGCAGTGCCCACTCCTCCTGTGAAAAGTCCACTGCCACTTCCTCAAAGGTCACCGAGTCCTAAAACATCACATGTACACAGGTTCAGCCAAGGACCATCTCTAACTCTGAACCAGAAAGATGGCGAGTGAGGCTGACAGGACTTGGGAAGGAGACCCAATGTGTAGGAAGCTCAGACATGCTTCAGAGGTCTCATTATTTGACCCAAGGCTCAATTCTTGGAACTTTCCACTTTTGTCCTCACTCCCTGGACCATATCATCCAGCAGCTTAGCAGCTTTTCTAACACAGTGGAACTTATATTTCCACAACTAGGTTGTGAGGAATCTGCCAGTCTTATTGAAGATCAAGACTGAGCATACTACAGAATGAGAAAAATACTTAGTGAAAAAAGTCTTTATTTTCCTTCATGGCACCCAGCAGAATATGGAACTAATACTCACCCTGGAGGATTATCTGAAAAAAAATTAACAAATGTTGAGGCCTTTCCTAAGACATCCTCTATCTCCTATTCTGAGAAGCCCAGAGAACTGGGGAAGCCTAAGGCCAGCCTGCCTGGGCTGTGAAGCTGTGGGTCATGGGCAAGAGATGTATCCTTTAGCAACAGCAATGATTTTTGGAAACAGTAACTTCCCACATACCTGTGACCAGGTTGCCAGCAATCCTGCAGCCATTCTTCCTCTTGTGTCTCCCTCCTGGCCAGGCTCCTGGACTGGAGCATGCAGACCTAGAGAAGAAGAAAGAAGCCATGAGAGTCTTGGCCTGACAGATATTCAACACTTACAGGCCTGGAAGCTTCCTCACACTAGCTTTAACAACGCATACACAAATGCACATATATGCACATATACATACAAACAATACAGTACAGATTTTATCTCCCTATCCAAGAACAGTTAGGAATGGGAATATTGTATGTACTTATTATTATTATTTTTTTTTTTTTTTGCGGTACACAGGCCTCTCACTGTCGTGGCCTCACCTGTTGCGGAGCACAGGCTCCGGATGTGCAGGCTCAGTGGCCGTGGCTCATGGGCCCAGCTGCTCCGTGGCATGTGGGGTCTTCCCGGACCGGGACACGAACCTGTGTCTCCTGCATCGGCAGGCAGACTCTCAACCACTGAGCCACCAGGGAAGCCCTGTATGTACTTATTTTTTTAACTTTTCCCTAGACTGAACCACCAAAAATGCCTAGAGTCACTCACAACTCAGGAGCAATGAGCGCTCTAGTGTTAAAATTCCTCAAAATGCCATCTGTCTGTATAAGAAACCAGGACTCCTTTGGCAAATAGCTGAGTCCAATGTAGAACAAGAAATGTGCAAGATGAGCCTGGAACAGCTTATACCAGAAAGCAAGGAGCCTACCACACAGGAGAAAACTTAAAAATGTTCCCACTGGCTTAAGATGGAACAATTTAATAAGAATAATGACTACAATCAGTTGAAATATACCAAATGTAAAACAAAGCCATGAGTCTATAGTGTTACTAAAAAAACCCTCAATGGTCACTATCGGAGGTGGCTAGGATATAATTTTGTTATTCTGAAAATTCGTGAAAAGAATCAAGCATGTAGGGCTTCCCTGGTGGTTCAGTGGTTAAGAATCCACCTGCCAATGCAGGGGACGCAGGTTCGAGTCCTGGTCCGGGAAGATCCCACATGCCATGAAGCAACTAAGCCTGTGTGCCACAACTACTGAGCCTGCACTCTAGAGCCCATGAGCCACAACTACTGAGCTCACGTGCCACAACTGCTGAAGCCTGCGTGCCTAAAGCCCGTGCTCCACAACAAGAGAAGCCACCACAATGAGAAGCCCATGCACCACAAAGTAGAGTAGCCCCTGCTTGCCACAACTAGAGAAAGCCTGCACACAGCAATGAAGACCCAACACAGCCAAAAATAAATAAATAAATTTATTTAAGGAAATGTAATTAAAGAATCAAGTGTATCACCCCATTCCCTCCTTTATGACCAATATTTTATGATTACCAAATAGTTGTGATAAGGGAAAGCTGTTTATAGAATAATTATAGAAACTTTATTAGGAGCTTCATTTATTATGAAGAAAATGCTAGAATCAGAAACTCACCATTCTGCAACCACTAGTAAATTAATGGACCTAGGCAATGACAAGAAATGGCTATTAAAATATTAGATGAAAAGTGAATGGGGATGTTTATTTTCAACTTTTAAATTATTTTGAAAAAATTTCAAACTCAAAAGTTGTGAGAATATGATGAACTTCCCTATACCCTTTATCAGTTGTTAAAGTTCTATCACATTTGCTTTCTTTCTCTCTCTGTAGGGGTGTGTGTGTGGGGGGGGTATTTTATCAAGAATGATATTGAGAGGAATCTACTTGAGAGGAAATTGCAGATGTCATGACCCTTTTCTCCTACATTCTTCAGAGTATCATAGGAACTTAGAACTTAGAACATTCTCTAACACAAACACAATGATTGAAAGCAGGATTTAATATTACTATCTATCGTACAATCCATATGCAGAATTTTACCAACTGGCCCAATAATGTCCTTTATAGCAGTCACTTTTTAAACTTCCCATCCAGGATCACACCCTCAAAGTATGTTTCTTTAATCTTCTTTAATCTGGACCAGTCCCTCAGCCTTTCTTCATCTTCCCAGGTTTGAAAAGTCCAGGCCAGATGTTTTACAGACAACCTCAGTTTTGGTTTGTCTGTTGTTTTCTCATGATTAGATTCACAAAGTTCATTTTTGGATGATGTATTATGTGATTGATGCTTGTCCTTCTCTGCATCACTTCAGGAGGCTTATGATGCCAGTCTTGTCTCATTATTGATATTAACTTTGATCACTTGGTTAAGGTGGTATGCAGCATGTTTCCCCATTAAGTTACACTTTTTTTCTTTTGTAATTAACAAGAAATCTGAAGGAGATAATTTAAGACTAAGTACATGTGCTGGGAAACTTTATAAAGTAAGATCAAGCTGACACTGGGACCAACTGATAAATCTTAACATCTCAAAAGAGACATCTGGACATCATTCTGATATGATGTAACAAAAAACAACACCAATTATAAAATATTTTTGCCAAAAAAAATCCTAACAAATCCTTTAATTAGCAGTTTATAGAAGAAGGGTAAGAGGAGACAGAGGACATGTTAAATGATATTATATACAGGACATAACCAGACAAATCCAGTTTGGAGGAGAACGAGGAAGGGAGAACTCTTCCTGATTAAGAGACTTAAGAGGTGTAACAATCCATTGTAAAGTGTGGCCCTTAGATCTTGATTTGAACGACTATAAAAACACATTTGAGACACGTGGGGTTCACAGAACACAGACAGGGTATTAGACGATATTGGTAAAGAGAAAAGCATCCTGGGTTTCGGAACCAAAAAAAAAGAAAAAGAGAGAGAGAGAGAAGTCCCTGATATGCAGGAGCTGACCTGGTACTCTCAGCTAGGCCTTGCTGTTGTGATGAGCTGGCCTGAAACTCACAGCAACGTCTGGGTGTTCTCCTGTTTAACACCCAAAACAGCAATAAGACAAGGTCACTCTGTGACCATGATATATTGAGACAAAAGCAAGAACACTCTGTAACTGTGTTTGAACATGGACAAAATATAAACATTATTTACACCTCAGAAATGACCAAACACCCCCCTTTTCTGGCTAATATGAGTGACTGCTGCTTGTTTATCAATTATAATTTTAGCCTCTGTATAGTTTTCCCCCTTTGTAGGTAACATTTACTAAGATTCCCAACACAGAATACCCTTGCACCCTACAACATCCAATCCAGAACTCACCCCAAAAGCACCTAATACGAGCCCCAATTCTTTTTTTTATAGGTTAGAAAAATGTGTGGTTTTTTTTTTATATTAAGGCTTTGTAGTTGCATTTACTAAGTTCCTTGTTTCAGCTGGCATCTTAAAAATATATCCCTTTAAGTTATGATTTTAGGTTCTCAATTGACAAAGGTCAACTAGACAATGACAAAGTCTAAAAAATGCCCAACATTGACAAAGAAATTAGTTTGAAAACTAGAAAATCTGCCTTCAAAAATAGCTATTTCTACCAAAGTGGACAAAAGGTATTGTTGTTGGATTAAACTACAGTTTTATTTTAAATATCACCATCCCTCGGGAAATACCACTATAGCTTGAAAAATCACATTCACTTACAACTCACACTCTTGATCCTTGAAATGACATCTTATAATTCCGATACGCAGTATGCTTCTGAGTCAGTAGTTTTATCCTGGATGCCCTTTAAAGCAACCTTTTGAATGTTAAAATGATGTATGACTTTTTATTAAACTTACTAGCCAATTTGCTAGTATGTATATCAAGAGCAATGTTCCCCCTTTTTCTTTTTTTTCAATATTTATTTATTTATTTGGTTGCACCGGGTCTTAGTTGTGGCACGTGGGATCTTCAATCTTCGTTGCAGCATGTGAGATCTAGTTCCCTGACTAGGAATCAAACCCAGGCCCCCTGCATTGGGAGTCTTAGCCACTGGACCACCAGGGAAGTCCCTCCCCTTTCTTTTTTAAAAGTAATTTTAAATTTTATTTTAATTGAGATAACAATGATTTATAAAATATAAGTTTCACGTGTTCAAAACCAAAGTCCTTAAGTCTTTTCTAACACTTACTGAGATATCCCACAGTTCACCATGGTGTGCATTCTGCCTTGCTGCAGTAAGTAATAAATCCAACTTGTTTAACTCTGTGTGCCCCTGGTGGTCTTTAGCTAAAGACCACTGATAACATCAAGAAATACTGTTAATTTGGGTGTGTGTGATAATGGTGTTGTGATAATGCTAAAAACTTCTGTTAAAAGTTTATTTAAGGGCTTCCCTGGTGGCGCAGTGGTTGAGAGTCTGCCTGCCAATTCAGGGGACACGGGTTCGTGCCCCGGTACGGGAAGATCCCACATGCCATGGAGCGGCTGGGCCCGTGAGCCATGGCCGCTAAGCCTGCGCGTCCGGGGCCTGTGCTCCGCAACGGGAGAGGCCACAACAGTGAGAGGCCTGCGTACCACAAAAAAAAAAAAAAAGTTTATTTAAAAAAAATTTTAAATTGAAGTATAGTTGATTTACAATGTTGTGTTAGTTTCAGGTGTACAGCAAATTCATTCAACTATATATGTGTGTGTATATATATATATATATATATATACACACACACACATATATATATTCTTTTTCAGATTCTTTTCCATAATAGGTTATTATAAGATATTGAATATAGTTCCCTGTGCTATACAGTAGGTCCTTAATTTTTATCTATTTTATATATAGTTTTGTGCATCTGTTAATCTCAAACTCCTAATTTATTTAAATTAGGAATTAAAAGTTTATTTTTATTAAATAATTGTCTTGTCAACCCTCAGAATGGGAGAAAACATTTGCAAATGAAGCAACTGACAAAGGATTAACCTCCAAAATTTACAAGCAGCTCATGCAGCTCAATATCAAAAAAACAAACAACCTAATCCAAAAATGGGCAGAAGACCTAAACAGACATTTCTCCAAAGAAGATATACAGGTTGCCAACAAACACATGAAACAATGCTCAACATCACTAATCATTAGAGAAATGTAAATCAAAACTACAATGAGGTATCACCTCACACCAGTCAAAACGGCCATCATCAAAAAATCTACAAACAATAAATGCTGGAGAGGGTGTGGAGAAAAGGGAACCCTCTTGCACTGTTGGTGGGAAATGTAAATTGGTACAGCCACTATGGAGAACAGTATGGAGGTTCCTTAAAAAACTAAAAATAGAACTACTATATGACCAAGCAATCCTACTACTGGGCATATACCCTGAGAAAACCAGAATTCAAAAAGAGTCGTGTACCACAATGTTCACTGCAGCTCTACTTACAGTAGCCAGGACATGGAAACAACCTAAGTGTCCTTCGACAGATGAATGGATAAAGAAGATGTGGCACATATATACAATGGAATATTACTCAGCCATAAAAAGAAACGAAATTGAGTTATTTGTAGTGAGGTGGATGGACCTAGAGACTGTCATACAGAGTGAAGTAAGTCAGAAAGAGAAAAACAAATA
The DNA here is from genome assembly GCF_963924675.1 of Phocoena phocoena. Classification (NCBI taxonomy): domain Eukaryota; kingdom Metazoa; phylum Chordata; class Mammalia; order Artiodactyla; family Phocoenidae; genus Phocoena; species Phocoena phocoena. The sequence continues at coordinate 166,851,384 of NC_089221.1, forward strand.
CCGTATGCTAACACATATATATGAAATCTTAAAAAAAAAAAAAAGGTTCTGAAGAACCTAGGGGCAGGACAGGAATAAAGACACAGACGTATAGAATGGACTTGAAGACACGGGGAGGGCGAAGGGTAAGCTGGGAAGAAGTGAGACAGTGACATGGGCTTATATATACTACCAAACATAAAATAGATAGCTAGTGGGAAGCAGCCACATAGCACAGGGAGATCAGCTCGGTGCTTTGTGACCACCTAGAGGGATGGGATATGGAGGGTGGGAGGGAGACACAAGAGGGAGGGGATATGGGGATATATGTATATGTATAGCTGATTCACTTTGTTATAAAGCAGAAACTAACACACAATTTTAAAGCAATTATACTCCAATAAAGATGTTTAAAAAAAAAAAAGAATTGTCTCCTAAGTCTCTTGCTCTGTAACAGTTCTCCTTCCTCTTTTGCCCCCGGACTGGGTTAGGCTGGTTGTATCCTTATGATATCCTTTTCTTTTAGAGATACAACTCAAATTCTGGGTGAAATGACATGATGTTTGATATTTGTTTTAACATGCTCCAGGAAAACAAAACTCACTTATTATAGTAAGTAAGGGAAGAATTAAGAGTGTAAAATCATGGTAATCATTGAAGCTGGATAATGGTTACAGAGAGGTTTCATCATAGTACTCTCCACTCCTGAGTATGTTTGAAAATCCATAATTAAAAGTTCTAAAGAAAAGAAAGATAACTTTCCATACAGAAGGGGACAGAGAGAAAATGTACTGGTCTGGACCTTGGCATCCGATATAGTAGAAAAAGAAAATCTTACGTTTTAGTCCAAATTCACATTACTTGTGTAATCCAAAATTATTCCCTTAAGAGAATAATTTTATTTAAAGAAGGTTCTAGGTTTCATTAAAGAGGGTCCCCCAGGCAATTAGTGTGAGCAAATGGACCTATCTCTGGAAAACTCAACTTCAAGCCAGGCCTCAAAGAATTCCCACAGATAAAATTCTAAGTAAACTGAGGAAGTCACAGTTAAAAAAAATTATGAAACACAAATATATAAAATATATAATGTACCATGAGTGAGAAGCAGTCAAAACACAGGCAGCAGGAAGAAGAAAGCACAATACTGCAGGTATTAGACTTTTTAGACATTATGTTAAAAAAAACCCTATATTTAACAGGCTTAAAGAAATTAAGAGAAATATGGATGAATATAGAATAAGATACACTAGAAATGATGAAACAGTTTTAAGAAACAAACGTAACTTTTAGAAATGAAACAGATTCGTTGAAGTTAGAAATTCAATGCAACGATTAACTACCAGATTATAATTTTGTTACACCATTTGATGAGAAACTAGCTAGGAATTTCCTAGAATTAGTAAAAGACAATAACCTTTGGATCCAGGAAGCACAATAAATCCCAGGCTGAAAGAATAAAAAGAAATCCACACCTACATTTATTTTCTTCTTTTGTGTTTGATTTTTTCCCCCCCCCCACAATCTTAAAAGTAGCCAGGGAAAAAACCTAGGTCACCTAAAAAGGACAGACAAACTGATGTCTCACGTCTCAAGAGCAACAAGGATGTCAGAAGAAAGGATGACACCCTCAGTGTGCTGAGAGAAAAATAACTTTAACAACTTAGAATTCTAAATCCAGTTAAAATATCTTCCTTAGGTTCAAGGGTGAATTTATGAAATCAAACCCTTAATCTAATCAAGCTTCTGGACTAACTAGTTTTAATAGGAAATACAGAGATAAACAAGTTAAATAACACAAAGCAGCAGCAATCAGCTAAATCCATAATGTAGGACAAACGCCTTGATATCTCCAATAAGTCAGTGGATTAAAAAAAAAAAGGAAAAAGGAGGAGGAGGGGATAAAACAAACAAGAGATACATATTCAAAAAAACAAGGTGGGTACTCTGTTAAGATCCTGATTTGAACAAACTGTAAAAAGATATTCTGGAGACAACTGGGGAACTTTGGAGATTGCCAGGTGGGAAAACGCGCTGATGGTTATGTACCAGCCAGAGACGCATGCTTAAGTACGGATGAAAGGACATCACGTCCAGAATCTGCTGTAAAAACACTCCAGAAAAAAGAAAAAGCAGGTGACTAGGCTACCAGCACTGTCCAACTCTTATGTACACTATCTAATACAATAGACACCATTTACATATGGCTATTGAGCACCTGAAATGAGGTTAGTGTTATTTAAGTAATTTAAATTTTAACTTAAATTTGAATAGCCACATATGGCTAGTGTATTAGACAGCTCAGGCCTACGGGATCCAAGAATGGTAAAATATCGATAATTGTGAAAACTGAGTGTTGAAGATATGATTCGCTATATTATTTTCTCTACTTTTGTGTGTGCTTGAAAATTTCCATATGAAAAGCTTAAAGTTTTAAAAGGGGAGTAAAATAAAGACATTTTAAAGTAAAGACCCAAGAGAGCTTACCCATCTAAAGATCATCACTAAAGTAAATTCTCAGTATTCCAGGAAATAGGAATTTGTATGTCTGAAATGTTAAGTGAACTTTGATTATATAAAATAATAATAGCAATATCTAATTTGTGAGATGGAAAAGCAAGCTGGAATGCTACTGAATAATAAAAATATATAAATTGGGAGGGATGTGACTGTAGTCTTATGCTCCTGGTATTCTTCCGTTAGAGAATAAAGGTATTGATTAGCTTTAGACTTTAAGTGTGCATGATAAAATAGCTAGGGCAACTACTGAAGAACACAGTGGGCTTAACTCACAGGCTAGAAGAAACAATGGAATGAGGAAAAAACTTCAATTATTACAAAGGCAACAAAAATAAGCAGGGGAAAAAAACAACAAAAGTAAAATAAACAGCATGTTGTAAGATGGCAGAAAATGCCTTTATCAATAATCACAATAAATGTACAAATAAATAGACTGAACTCTATAGTTTAAAAACAAAGACTGCCATGTTAGACTAAGATAAATTTCAGCTCTATGCTGTTTCACGAGATGCACTAAAAACAAAACAACACAGAAAGATTAAATTTCAAAAATGGAAATGATATACCAGGCAAATATTAACCAAAATAAAGTTTGTTTGGCTAACTTAATTTCACACATTTTTAAGACAAAAGGCACTACAACAGGTAACTACATTAGGATATAAGATTCAATTAACGAGAAAGTATAAAGATTCTGAAGTTGTATACACAAGTAACATAGTCTCATAAAATTTATACACAGAAGCTAACAGAATTAAAGTAGAAACTGACAAACCTCCATCAGTGTAAGAGACTTTAACACACTATTCTGAGTAATGGATAATCAGAGGGAAAAAAGAGGATTTTAAGGTCTGAATAGTAAAATGAACATCCTTCATCTAAAACACTTATAGACACTACTCTCAATAGAGAATACATATCTTTCTCAAGCATAAGTGGAATGTTTACAAAACTGACCCCACTGCTATACTATAAAGTTAGTCTTAATCTTTTCAAAGATGTATACAGATATGTTCTCTGACCAAAATGAAATTAAGTTATATATTAATTACAAAAGAAAATTATGTTGAACCATATGAAACTGCCATTTTTATAGGTTAAAGAAAAGGTTGAATGTTAGCAGTTTCACCATAGTTCAATCTAATAGAAAAAAGCCATTTACATCTGGAGTTTAGAGAACATTACTACACTTATGAAGAACTCATGGGTAAAATATATAATTAATGAATTAAATTAGAAATTAAAAAATACATTAATACTATGGTATTGATCAGTGCTAAGTACCAAAACTTGTAGGTTGCAGCTAAAGTGGGCCTTAGGGAAAAAAAAAGTAGGCTTTATGTACTTATATTAGAAAAAAAGTTAAAAATTAGTCTAAGTTTCCAATTTAAGAATTTAGGGAATTCCCTGGCAGTCCAGTGGTTAGGACTCAGCACTCTCACTACGAAGGGCCTGGGTTCGATCCCTGGTCAGGGAACTAAGATCCTGCATGCCACGTGGCGTGGCCAAAAAAAATTTAGAGGAAAAAAATCTCAAAATAAATTTTAAAAAATTGAAGGAAAGAAAGAATATGATGAACTAGAAAATAAAAATCCAGAAAAGATCAAACAAAAACAATTGATTTTTTGAAAATTAATAGGAAAAATCATGAAAGATTATTCAAGAAAAAAAAGAGGGAGAAGGTGCAAAGAAAATTGAAAAGCAAAAAAGAACACAATTATAGATACTGCAGAGATTAAACATGTAAGATATTGTGAATAACTGTATGCTAATCAAGCTCAGAAGTCACAGGAAATAGCTCAATTCCTAGAGAAATAAGACTAGAAATAACAAACTGAATAGTCCTAAAATAATTATCAAAAATGACCTGGACAGTGATAGTTGCACAACTCTGTGATTGTGACTAATGCCACTGAATTGTATGCTTTAAAATGTTTATAATGGCAAATTTTATATTGTATATATTTTACCACAATTTAAAAAAATGTATAAAAGTGGAATAATCTGGGTTGTTGCTGAACCCCTCAGAGAGACTCCAGGTCTCTCCAGCCCAAATAATTCACTGCCTAGATAGATTCTTTAAAAAACAAAACAATAACCAAAAAAACAAAAACAAAATAAAGAACTAGGCATATAAACTTCTCCCATGAAGAAAACACCAGGCTCAGAGGTTTTATAGATCAGTTCTGCCATTCAAAGAAGAGAGAATTCTAATCTGACTCAAATCTTTCAGGGATTAGACACACTTATGCAAAACTCCAGAAATGTGCACGATCCAAAACGTCATGTGTGCATTTTTTTTTTTTTTTTTTTTTTGCGGTACGCGGGCCTCTCACTGTTGTGGCCTCTCCCATTGTGGAGCACAGGCTCCGGATGCGCAGGCTCAGTGGCCATGACTCACGGGCCCAGCCACTCCGCAGCATGTGGGATCTTCCCGGACCGGGGCACGAACCCGTGTCCCCTGCATTGGCAGGCGTACTCTCAACCACTGCGCCACCAGGGAAGCCCCATGTGTGCATTTTGATTAATCTATGACAGTACCTTAATTACCATGGGGGGAAAGAAGGGGAGGGGATGGACAGGCCACTTTTAAGATGATGTCACAAAACAGTTTGCCTTATCAAAGGGATTACCTTGATTAAGTAGATAAAGGAAGAGGAATGTTCCTTGAAATTGGTATAATACTGATATCAAACATGACAGCCATTATAAGAAAACAAAATGATACAGAGGTCTCATTAATAAACATAGATACAAAGAGTCTATAGAAAATAAGTCCAAATCAAATACATCAAAAAATGAGAAAGATAATACACCAGAACCAAGTTGAGTTTATCCCAGGAATGCAAGAGGCTTACTAGAAAATCAATTAATGTCATTTGTTTCATGAAAAGATCAAAGTAGAAAACAGTATGATCATCTCAATAATACAGTAAAAGTGTTTGATAATACCCAACATTGCATGATTTAAAAATAATTTTAGCCAACTCTATTAAAAAAAACTCAATTTTTAAAATGGGCAAAATATCTATTTTTCTAAAGAAAATACAATGGCCATTAAGCATATGAAAATATGCTTATTATTAGCCACCAGGGACATGCAAATGAAAACCACAAGATACCACTTGACACTCATTTTGATAGTTATAATCTAAATAAAATGGGATGTATCTATACAAAAGAATATTTTTGGCCATTAATAGGAATCAGTACTGACACTTGCTACAATGTGGATGAACCTTGAAAACATTATAGTGAAAAAAGTCATTCATGAAAGACAAAATATTGTATTATTCCATTTATATGAAATGTCCAGAATGGACAAGTCTATAAAGACAAGAAATAGATCAGTGAGTGGTGGCCTGGGGGGTAGGGAAGAATGGGAAGTGAGTGCTAATGAGTATGGGATTTCTTTCTGGGATGATGAAAATTTTCTAAAATTATATTGTGATGATGGTTGCACAACTCTGGGAATATACTAAAATTCACTGAATTGTACACTTTAGTTACGTTAATTATAGTAAACGAGGAAAAGAGGAATAGAAGGAAATGTCTTTAAACCTGAAAATGTATCGAAAACATAGAGCAAGCATTTCAATTTACTAGATACAAGCTGAAGGCCTTTGAGACACAGAAAAAGAAGTGGCTCCTTCTACTAATCATGATACAGACAGTGCAGTAAGTTGGGGAGAGCGGAAAAGGATGGGGAGACATGATAGGTTGGAGGACTGTAAAAGAAGAATAAACCTGTCATTCATGGATGATATGTAAACATCCAAAATCATCTATAGGTTAAGATTATTTGAAAACTAAGAGAGGTGTGCAACTTGCTGGATGCAAAATACACGTTCTGAGCGCTCAAAATAGAACGGGGGCAGTTGGCAATATCTAGGAATATTACACATGACCCAACAACTTTAGTTCTAAAAATCGACCTTAAAGTCCTAAGTACAGAAATATGAAGAAACATGCACAAGCCCATTCAGATGGGAACAACTCAATCGTCCACCAATAGTGGACTAGGCTGCTTCCACACACTAGAGAACTGTAAGCCAGATCAAAGAAAAAAAAAAAAGGGCAGATCTCCGTGAACTGATGAGTACTTCAAAAAATGTCATAACGGAAGAAAATGAGGTACAAGAAAGGGCATCTTCTTAAGGAAAAGTAGTCAGACTTGGGGGAGGCCTTTTAAAGAGGGGAAGACAGGTGATGGAGAAAAGACCCTGCGGACGCGCCCTGCCCTTATTTCCAGACCCGCCTCCTCCCGGGGACAGACCGCCCGAGCAGTCGTCCGGGAGACGGGAAGAAGCCCTGGCCCCAGCAGGCGCGAATGTAACGGGTCGGGGCTTGGAGGACAAGCGGGTCGTCCTGAGGCCCCGGGCGGGAAGTCGCGCGTGAAGCCCGGCAGGAGGCCCCGCGGCCCGGGAGCAGCTGGCGCCGTAAACCTTACCCATGACCCCTCCCCACTATCGACCGGCCCTTCCAGACTCGTGGTCGGAACCTGGACTTGGGCCCAGCCGGATCAAACGCCAACGGATATGGAAACGGGTAAGATGCACGAAGCAGCTATTGAGGACCAAGCCGCCAGCGGACGCGCACCTCCGCTTCGGGTCCCGGGCCTGAGGCTCCCGCCTCCAGTAGTTCAGTACCCCCCGGAACTCCGATCGGGGAGCGGGGCTGGGAGGCGGGCCCGGAGAGAGTGTCTGAGGCCTGGTCAGGGAGCCTGGGCACAGAATTGAGACGAAGTGCAGGCAAGTTTGTTTTAAGCGAAGGAGGCTTATCAAGTAGAGTAACTTACTCTTGATTGCACATTTAAGTAAAATGGTGCGCAGGCACTTGAGCCCGGGTCTTTTACTCCATGTGGTCTCCTCGATGGAAAAAGTAGAGGTCCCCAAGGTTTTGAAAAGGAGACTGAGCAGTCAGAAGGGAAAAGGAGTCCAAACTTCACTACTCAGCCGTTATGGATTCTCTTGCGGGGTCACTGCCCCTCCCCTTCCTAACCAAAGCAAGTCCCCCAGAAGTCAGAGAACTTTTTTGTCTGGACTCCAATTTAAACAATGATTATCCTGGTATTAAAAACAAAAAAACAGTCTCGATCAGCACTTTAAGCTACCCGCCAAGAAATGGATTTTATCAGGGCCAAGAGAGGGCTGATTCTTAAATATGCATAACCGGAACCATGATTTAAAACGGAAATCTGGTAGTAGAGAAAAGACAGATTTTAAGGTGCTTTGGGGTTGTTGTTACTACAGTTAGAAATACTACAGCCCGAAATAAGGATTTTAAAAATTTCAATAGCTTCCTCTCTGTGCCTTTTCTAGAACCCCCATGAATAAAACATCTGCCTAGACATAAAAAAACTTAATCATTATTATTATCCTTATTATTTAATGGAATCACCCATATCTGGAGATCTGTATTTAAAAGCTCAACCCCTCCCAGCTGACCATGCCTCTCAGGCAGATCGGTTCTATAAAATATCTGCCCACGTAAAGAAGGGCCCAGGAATCTTAGGCACTTAATTACTAATATTAAAGACTAGAAGCATGTGTTTAAACCGGAAAAATATTAATCTACATTCCATTCCAAAAATTTTTTTTTTGTTTGTTTTTTGTTTTTTGTTTTTTGTTTTTTTTTTGCCGTACGCGGGCCTCTCACTGTTGTGGCCTCTCACGTTGCGGAGCACAGGCTCCGGACGCGCAGGCTCAGCGGCCATGGCTCACGGGCCCAGCCGCTCCGAGGCATGTGGGATCTTCCCGGACCGGGGCACGAACCCGTGTTTCCTGCATTGGCAGGCGGACTCTCAACCACTGCGCCACCAGGGAAGCCCCATTCCAAAAATATTTTAAGGAGACTAGGTTCTTTCACCACATAATGAGCACAGCCTGACAACGCAGTATCATGTGAACTGTGGACTCCAGGCTTTGCTCAAGGAAAAAAAGCAGGATGTTTTGAGGCAGAAGTGCCCACTCGCCTTTCTCAGCTCCACTGTAAACACATGGGGGTTAGCATCCCCAACCCTCTTCAAAGTTGAAAACATCAGTACAACTTAACAGTTGGCCCTCTGGGTTCTGTACCTGCAAATACAACCACCTATGAATGGTGTAATGCTGTAGTACATATTCATTGAAAAAAATCTACATATGAATGGACCCATGCAGTTCAAAATCTTGTTGTTCAAGGGCCAACTGTAATGACGCATATCCATTAGAGTATCATACAGGGTATTTTTCACTGCCCTAAAAATCCTCTGTGCTTTGCTTATACATTCCACCCATCACTCTCACCAATCCCTGGCAACCACTGATCTCCACAGTTTTGCCTTTTCCAGAATGTCATATAGTTGGAATCATACAGTATGTAATATTTCCAGATTGGCTTCTTTCACTTAGTAATATGCATTACTTAGTATATGCATTAAGGTTCTTCCATGTCTTTTCATGGCCTGATAGTTCATTCATTTTAAGCACTGGATAATATTGTGTTGTTTGGATGTGCCAGTTTATCCATTCACCTTCTGAAGGACATCTTGACTGCTTCCAAGTTTTGGCAATTATGAATAAAACTACTATAAACATTCATGTGCAAAGAAACAAAAAAACCCCAAAGCATGCATGTACTGGTTTTTGTGTGGACATAAGTTTTCAACTTACTTGGGTAAATGTCAAGGAGTGTGAATACTGTATCACTTGGTAGGACTATATTTAGTTTTGTAAGAAACCACCAAATTGTATCCCAAAGTGGCTGTACAATTTTGTATTCCCACCAGCAATGAAATGAAATTTCCTGATGCTCTATATCTTCACCAACATTTATCATTATCAGTGTTCCAGATTTTGGCCATTCTCACAGATTCATAGATTTGTAGTGGTCTCTTTTTTTCATGTGGGCCATCTTTTCAAATGCTTATTTGCTATCTGCATATCTTCCTTGGTGAGGTGTCTATTAAGGTCTTAGTCCATTTTTAATCAGCTGTTTATTTCCTTATTATTGAGTCTTAAGAGTCCTTTATCAGTTGTGTCTTTTGCAAATATTTTCTCTCAATTTGTGCTTGTCTTCTCATTCTCTCAACAATGCCTTTTTTAGAGCAGAAGTTTTTAATTTTAATAAAGTCCAGTTTATCAATTATTTCTTTTATGGATCATGTCTTCCATGTCATATTTTTTAAAGTATTGCCACATCCAAGGTCTTCTAGGTTTTCTTCTATGTTATCTTCAAGGAGGTTTATAGTTGTGTGTTTAACACTTAGGGCTGCAATGCATTTTGAGTTAATTTTTGTGATGAGTGCAAGGCCTGTGTCTAGATTTATTCTTTTGCATGTGGGTGTCTGATTGTTCCAGCACCATCTGTTGAAAAGAATTATATTTACTACATTCCATTTCCTTTGCTCCTCTATCAAAGATCAGTTGACCATATTTATCCTCAACATCATTAGTCTTTAAAAGTATGGGTTTACCTTGAAAAAAAAACACACAAAGGCAACTCATTTAAATAAAAATTTACTTGGTTTTCTTTCCCAGTATCAATTTTCTTGTATGCAGTAAGTGAAAACATGTACTCCAAAACTTTCCCAAGGTCTTATTTAAAAACCTCTTTGTAACGAAGGTTTTTCATTAAAAAAAAAAAAAACTTTTTAGGATTTTTATTTATAAAAAATATATAAAAGATATTCATTGAAAGCATTCTAATTGTTTTTACATTCATACATAATCTCTCCAGTGTGACTTTTACAATAAATTAACATAGCCTTTTCCACACTCCCTATATTTATAATTTATGGTTCTTCTCCAGTATGAATCATGTTTCCTAATGACAAAGAACAATCAAAGGCTTTCCTATATCCCTTTCATTCAGGGGATTTCTCATTATGTGTGCTTTCATACTTTCCCAAAGCAGAGAATAAAAACTAAAAAAAATCCTATACTTTTTACATTCGTAATATTTTCACACCCGTGAACTCACAGCTGAATATTAAAGTATAAGGCAGAGCAAAAGGCTTCCCACATTCCTTACAATAAGGTTACCTCCACTATGAATTAGTACATGTTCAGTAAGTGTGAAAGTATCAAAGGCTTTCCCACACTCTTTACAAGCGTTAAGTTCTCTCTCAAATGTGAAGGTGTATACATTCAGAAAGGCATGAAGTATTACTAAAGGTTTTCCCATATTCCTCATATATATGGCTTCTCCCCACTGTGAGTTCTTAAATGTTTAATAAGACATGTGGATCGAGTAAAGGATTTCCCACATCCCTTACATTCAAAAGGTTGTTCACCAGTGTGAGTTCTCATGTGTACTGTAAGGCCTGATGAAATAGTGAAGGCTTTCCCATATTTTTTACATTTATACACTTCTCTCCAGTGTGTGTTTCTTTTATGTTGACTAAAGTACCCGGATTATCTAAATGCTTTACCACATTCTTTACATTCAAAAGGTCTTTCTGTGCACTCTTTATTTTTTAAATTTTTAAAAATTTAATTATTTTTGGCTACACCAGCATATGTGGGATCTTAGTTCCCCAACCTGGAATAGAACCTGTGCCCCCTGCATTGGAAGCGTAGTCTTAACCACTGGACCACCAGGGAAGTCCCTACACCGTGCATTCTTAAACGTCGAATAAGAAATGAGAATCAAATAAAGGCTTTCCCACAGTGCTTATAATTATAAGGTTTTACCCCAGGGTGAGTTTCCAGGTGACTTTTAAAGCAAGATGAAATACTAAACATTTTCCCACATTCCTTACAATGATAAGGCATCTCACCAGTGTGAATTCTTCATATGTACAGTAAGGTATGAGGAACTAACAAAGGCTTTTCCACATTCTCCAGTTTAAATTCGCATGTGAATACTGTTTTGAGAAAAGTAAACTCTGGGCTGCACTCCTTACAAACAAAGTGTTTCTAGTATAAAATCTTATATGCTTAGCAAGATCTGGGGAATAAGAAAAGCCTTTTTCAAGTTTCTTACATTTCACAGGCATCAGTCCTCTGTGAATTCTTAAATGCTGAACAACATGAAGATTGAGTGAAAGTCTTCCCACATCCTTTACACTCATAGGATATTTCTCTAGTGAGTTCGCATATGTACAAAAAGGTTTGTAGAATGTTAAAGAGCTTTCCTACGTTCTTTAAAAGCATACGTCCTCTCTCCACCATGAAAAAAAACGTTCCCTAAGGTACGAGGAAGAAGGTAATCCTTTCTTACAGTCAGCACATTTATAGGGTTCTCTTGAGTGTAAGTTTTCTTGTGAACCAGGTGTAAATTTTGTTTGAAGGCTGTTTCACACCGATTATACTCAGCAGCATTCTCTCCAGAATGGGTTTTCTTGTGTAGATCAAGGGCACAGTTCTTTATGAAGGCATTTTCACACTGATAACACTCACAAGTTTTCTTTCTAATGTAAGTTTTCCTTTGAGCCTTAAGGCATGAGTGTTCACTCAAGGCTTCTTCACAATGGTTAGAATTGATTTCTCTCCAGTGTAGTTTCTCTCCTGTTGATGAAGAGATTAATGATGACTTAAAAAGTTTTCCAACCTTGTTATATTCAGAGATTTTCCCCTCTGCCTTGTTTTTCTATACAAGAAACAAATTAGTATGGCTGAAGTTTTTAATTTGTTTTTGTTTTTCTTCCATTTTCACTGCAATGCATGGTTCCAGACCCTCAGTGCTTTCAAGCAGAATGAAGTGATCATTCTGCTAGAAAGTTTTGTTGTATTCTTTACTTTCAAAGGGATTTTTATAGAGTTTAGCTGATAATTGATCAAGATGAAATTATTTATCAAAAACTTCATCTGGGGCTTCCCTCGTGGCGCAGTGGTTGAGAGTCCGCCTGCCGATGCAGGGGACATGGGTTCGTGCCCTGGTCCGGGAAGATCCCACATGCCACGGAGCGGCTAGGCCTGTGAGCCACGGCTGCTGGGCCTGCGCGTCCGGAGCCTGCGCTCTGCAACAGGAGAGGCCACAACAGTGAGAGGCCCACGTGCCACAAAAAAAAAAAAAAAAAAGAAAAAAAAAGAAAAAAACTTCATCTGAATGACATATATGGGAATATTCAGCTGAGTGAACTCTGTGTGAAGAAATATATCGTGAGGGGTGTTTAAAGTTTTTGCCAAATTCACGATGCCCAGAGACTATGAAAAACAGGTGAATGACACTAGTCTCAAATATGTCATGGTTATCGTGCAGCTTTCCTATCTTATGGAACTGCTAATTTTCCACTAGTGTGGAAGGCAAAGAATTATATCTTGTGAATCTTACCATTTCCACCACACTGGATTTTTTCCCATCCAAAATATTCCACCGCGGTGCTGACCATCTGGCATTAAGACAAATCTCCTAATCTGAAATAAGATTAAAAAAAATTATGTTCTTGGAGAAATAAATGGAAGGAAGATGTTAAAAATGAAGGCCAATGTGTATTTACTTTCAAACATTGACTTAAGATACATTTTAAAACAAAAAGAAAGGGGCTTCCCTGGTGGCACAGTGGTTAAGAATCTGCCTGCCAATGCAGGAGACACGGGTTTGAGCCCTGGTCTGGGAAGATCCCACATGCCGCAAAGCAACTAAGCCTGTGCGCCACAACTACGCCCGTGCGCCACAACTATTGAGCCTGCGCTCTAGAGCCTTCAAGCCACAGCTACTGACTGAAGCCTGCACACCTAGAGCCTGTGCTCCACAACAAGAGAAGCCATCACAATGAGAAGCCCGTGCACCACAACGAATAGTAGCCCCCACTTGACACGACTAGAGAAAGCCCGTGCACAGCAACGAAGACCCAACGGAGCCAAAAATAAATAAATAATTTTATTAAAAAAAAAAAAAAGATTAAGAAGTTTGGCTGGACTAAGAGTTTGGCATGATAAGGTGCTGTGGTCAAATTGGTAGGTGATTTACTAAGAAATGATTCTATAAATGTTGAGACTGACAATGAACAGAAAGCAGCATAACCAGGAAAACAACGTTGAAAGGAAATGGATAAAGAGCTTAATGCAAATGCAAAATTTAAAGAAAAAAAATGGGACAGATCCTACTGTCAAGCCAAAAGGAAGTTTAAGAAGGCGAATGAAAAGTTGAAGAGAAAGGGAAGTTTGAGGTACCCAAGGAACCTCAGAACCCAAATGACCTCAGCATCCTTAGGAAAAAAATTCTTCAAAAGACTCCTGTTTAACATTTCCAAATGGACTGCAGCTCTCATGGATTACAGTTCTTTCTCATAAAGAATCACATGTGCCTTTTCCCTTACTTGGAAAACTCTTCCATTTTCTTCAGCTTTCCTCTTTGTTCCACCTGAAAGATCAGACCAGGTCTGCATAGCTGGTGCCCTGCTCTCAGAGAAAGATGCCGGATGTAAGAAGAACATGCAAGGGATGACAAATACTTCCATAAATAAGGGGCGAAGACTCTGCTCTTCAGGGATACCAAATACTGTCAGGTGTAACTTGAGAAGCAACAAAATTGTTCATGTCCACTTCATCAAACCAGTAAATTTTCAAATAAAACTAAAATGCAAACACACACACACACACTCTCTCTCTCTCTCCCCCACTGTGCACCAAAAGGGTTGCCAGTCTTTTGCCTAAAACCCAAGCTCAAGCTTATATATATAATTTTGAAGTCCTAAGCCTTTTATCCTAGAAAAATTAAAGCCAATACAATGAACAGATCTTCATTTTCAAGAGGAACATCCTGGCATCAGGCAATTGCCATCTCCATCAATGTTCCCTGGAGAAAGAGGAAGGGAGACTCAAAGCCTAGACAGGTTTTATGTTCTTCCATAATCAACCCCAGGGCTTGATGGTCCTCAAGCTCCTTCTCCTCTCTATCTGGACGTATTCATGGTGACTTCATCCAATTACGTAGCTTTAAGAGCACCTCTCTCACCTAACTGAACGTATCTCACCACAACTAGGTTGTGACCTCTTCTGGTCTCATTTTTCTCTGTTGACAGGTTAGCCATAGTCCTGAGCACATTACAGACACAGTAAATGCTGGTAAATGAATTATTCCTCCAGTGACAGTACAAATTCTCAGAGGCACATGTCGGCTCCCTGTCTATCATAGCAAAATGAGAGCACACAATCAGCATGGATGAATTGGACTGAATTAGTAAATACTGGAATGAATTAGTAAATACTGGAGTGATAGTATCATTCTCCTGTGTAAATGAAAGGCCCTAAGTAAGACCTGAGGAAATTTAACTCGGGACTCAGTCCCTAAGCAGGCCCTATTTGAAACAGAAGCTCTGTTTCACTACTAAGAAACATATCTGCCTCGTAGGAAGAAGCATGTGCTTTTATAAAAGAATAAATTTCCTACTGACCTGAAAATAATTTGTCAGACACCCAGTCACAATCCTTTCCCCTTCTGACTTCTCCTCATGACAAGAGAAAAAGTCTTGAGAAAGACAACCTTGAGGAGAAGAAACAAAACCTGAGAATCCAGGCTGCCCACAGTTTCCGTACTCACAAGCCTGGCAGCCACTCCACACTAATTCTAAGTGAACATACACACACACACACACACACACACACACACACACACACACACACACACTGCTGCCATAAAATGCCCTATAGCCCACCTCATCTGAAGTCAGAAATAGGATTTGGGGCTTTGATAAACAAGAAGAAGAGTTTAATAATCTAATCTCATTTTACAGATAAAGAAATTAAAGACCAGAGAAGTAAAACTGTTGGGGAATTTTTTGGCTAACAATAACTCATGTGATTAAGCAGAACCTCTCCCACAAAAATAGGCATACTTACCCCTCTTTCCCAAGCCCCAGGATTTAGACAACACGATATTGTTATATACTTAAGTCCCCTCCTAGACAGCCCAGAAGCAGGACTGCATAGACCCAGACCACAAGACAGGCTGCTCACAGGCCAGTTAAAGCACGGTCTCTGAAAGGAGCATCAACAAGGACTTACCACTAGGGAAAAGGTCAATGGCTGGCATCCTGTGAATCTGTTAATGAAATCTGCCTTAACATGTCTTATTCCCAAAGTCTCTTCAAGACAGTTTCTGAATTTAATGGATAAGTTAATCTCAATTCCTCTTGATTAAGTAGGAGTCTTGCCTCATACCATCAATCTTTATGCAGGAGGCATTTCTCATCTGTCATCAAGCATCATTCATTAGCCATCTCTCTGTAGAAGATGGAAGTTATATTATGTGAAAGTCATTAGAAACTGTAGACCACATAAATAATAATTGCAGTTTACTGAGTACTCATTATGTGCCAGAACACACACACAGTGGAAGCTCATATGATTATCAACAGTTATTATTACTGTCATTCAGTAGTTGAGGCAACTTATGTTCAAACAGGAGTAGTAACTGGCTCAAGATCACCAGTTAAGAAGTGGTGAGCCAGAGTCTGAATGCAGGTTACTCCGTCTCAAAAGCCTGAACTCCTGAGGTTACCATTATTCTCCAATATGAGAATTTATCTTCAGTTTTTTAAAAATGCAATTATCTGTTAAGCACAATAAAGGAAAGCACAATAAAACAAGGTATGCCTGTACATTATAAACAGTAATTGCTGTCAACATACCTTCTTGGAAACAGACATTCTCACAGACCTTGAGCCTGCGACCCTCCATAACCACTTTTCCATTATACTTTGGGTCATGGAAACAATACCCCATAAACACAGCATAACTGCTGAGGCCTCCTTATGAGAGGAGGGAACCAAATCTGGGCCCTTTCATATATTCCACCTTCAGGAGGGGTGGCCTCCCCTGTCTCTTGCCAGATGCCATGGTGCTGGAGGATGTCACCCCTCCCCCAGACCCTTCACTACCTAGGAAGCCCCCTGGGATTAACTGAGTAAATAGCAATGAGAATTGGAGGACTATACAAATGACACTGTTAACCATCATATGTAATGGAGCCTGATGGAATGTTGCTGCTTTCCATCCCTTAGCCATGATGTCCCTAAATAAAGGATGGGACCCAAGAAACAACACACTTGGTCAAACTTCAGGCAGTCATCTCAGCACTGGATGCCCTAGCCAACAAATGGTCCCATCATCACACTTATTATAAACTGTTGGGCTATTATCTAAAAATTGTCCTATTTCATGGTACAGAACTCTGGCAATCTCTTGCCTCACAGGCACCAAAAATATAAATCAAAATCACATGTCTTTACATATAACTAAGACTACAGTACAAGGCCTTGCCAGGATGCTCGTTATTCCCTTTGGAGTTATAGGCATTACTGCTAGTAACAAAGACACGCATTTCACTGCTTAGAATACACAATGTTGGGCTCTCGGAAAAGGTATTCATAGAACTTTCATGACCCCAATAACTGGTTTAACTGAGATGCTTAATAGTCTCCTGAACAATTCCTATTCATTAAATTCCAGTCCAACAAATAAACCTGAAAAGGTCTCTATTTTGCCTCAAACCTTAACCTATATTTATAATTTTTTTTTAATCTTGCCCTATCCCATAAGGGCTGGAGGCCAGATTGAGGGGGTGTACTCCACTGGGATCTATTAACCATAGATTGTCCCAAAGACCAGGCAGCTGTTCTACTGATATGGGAGCCTAAACTTCATTCAAAAACTAAAAACCCTGTCGAGTTTAGCTACACACCACAGTTTAGGTAACTGTGGACTTATTATTGGCCTGGGTGCTTTCATTGGTTTACAATCCAGAGGCCCAAACCCTCCAAATAAGACAGTGTTTCAACCAAACATGGCAAAAGCTGAGATCCACATCAACTGGAGTAGGTACCCACTTGAAAAGGATACTCCAGTCTCACACTCAGCAACATCACCCTGGCCCAGGAGCTCACCACCAGAGATGACGTCACCCCAGGAGACATCACCCCAGTCTGAGATCTCGCCATTGGAGATGACTTTGCCCCCTGGGCTAACTTGACCCTGACACTAAACCCCAGGGACTGTTTCTTCTAACGCACAGATTGGACATAGGACACTTTGTGCTTTTCTTCCTTTGATATTAGGAATTCTATTATGATTCTGAGTTCCTTGTCTGCTTAGCCCACGATCCACGTATACTCCTTGCTCTCTGCCAAAACATACACCCCTACACTCCATGCCTACAGGGAAATCTGGTAGAGGTCACTAGTATCGATACCATTCCAAAAATTAATGGACTGTGTGATTCCAACTATATGACATTTTAGAAAAGGCAAAAGTATGTAGTAGTAAGAAGACCAGAGGTTGTCAACGATTGTGGGGGTCAGGGAGAATAGGCAAGACACAGGGTTTTTAGGGCAGTGAAAATACTCTGCATAATACCGTAACGAGGGAAACATGTCATTATGTGTTTGTCCAAGGCCACAGAATCTACAACACCAAGAGTGAACTGTAATGTGATCTGCGGACTTCGGGTGATTATGAGGTGCCCATGTTGGTTCATCAACTGTAACAAATGTACCACTCTGGTGGGGGATGCTGATAATGGGGGAGGCTGGGGGGAGAGCAGGGGACAGATGGGAACTCTCTGTACCTTCCCCTCCATTTTGCTGTGAACCTGAAACTGCTCTAAAAACAAAGTTTTAATTTTAAAAAGGAAAGGAATTAGTAGAGATTACTGCTTTCCCCAGGAGGCACGTGCCTTATATTGGGAAACGCCTGGACCCTCTGGGAAGAGGGCCACCCACTCCCTGATGCTTTCTTCCACTAACCGCCTCCAACTTTCCACCAAGACCTTCTGCGTTGCAGCCACCAGCACTCCTTCCCCTTGGTTCCACACACAACCACCAACCTTTACATGTACTTTACTAACTTATCAGCTCATCCCCTCCAACACCACCGCCAGATGTGTCACCTTGATATGAGAGTATTTCTAATCTACTCTACAACTCCACTAAGATATTGTTAGGGACTGCAAAAAATTTCAGATTTATTTTCTTGACTAATGCAATATAAATGGGAAACTTATATTATGGGCTGGCCTACAAGGACTCCTCGTACTTTACCTGTGTTTCTCCTTTCCATTATCACAGTAAAATGTTTTCTGTGTTGGTTAGGGGCACTTACGCCACACTGTCTAAAAGTCTCTACTATCATTGCCCTGGTTTCCTTACTCTCATCAAAACATGAGTACCGACTGTATTGGACACTCGCGCGCGTGCATACACACACACTTTTTCTGAATATTATATGACTTTTGACATCTGAAAAAATCCTTTCTGGCTGGGGAGACTGCTTCTTGGGACTAGCCAACTCTGAGAAATAACAAAGGACTCAACCTGGAGCATGACTTTGATATGTAAACTAACCAGTCGAGAACCATACTTACCTCCAGCAGACCCATCCACTGTAGGAGGCAATATTTCTCTGCCTTAAACAACCCGGGGCCAGGTAGCAGGCAACTAGAGACCACTCGTATACCCAAAGCCTGCCAAAATTATTCAAAGCAGTCAATCCTGGCTGTTTCCTCTGCCCTGCCTTGCCTTTCCCATAGAAACCCCAATAAAGGCAGTGGCCTAAACCTTCCCCTCTCTCCTGTGCCTTCTGCCTCTTGACCATCCTGGTGTTTTCCCACATCACCCTGCATGGTTACATGTTGCCTCGCCTCTAGGGCTTAACAGTATAATAAACTTTGTTTTTTCCTGGGCCTCCAGTCTCCCCTTGTGGCAGAACTTGACTGACCATCTCATGAAAGAATATGTAACAGAGTTACTATTGCTTTCTTATTCACTGAGAAACTTTGTTCTGTAAAATCAGAGACTATCAGAGATTCACTGTTTGAAATTGTATCAGTAAGACTGAAACATCCCAATTTTGCCTGGAGGATATACATCATTATTTTGATATTTGACATCAAGAAGGAGTCTTGATTTAAAAACCTGGAACTGAGCTTCAAATAAAGGGTTTCTGGACACAATATTCCACATCTATCTTAATTTTATTGTTTCCAAGGAAACAAGAGCCTGGGTTGTTTGTAGTACAGACCTGATGTTAACCCCTTAACACAGTCCTGCTTTGCTTTGAGACTATCAAATTACTGCTCCCTCTAAATTTCACCTAAATGTCACAATTCTCAGAATCCATAAGTATACATTTTGCTTTGTTTGGTTGAGACATCCACAGTTCCTCTGCTATGCAGTCTCCCTCACTGCAATGAGTCAAAAAATCTGGGTTTTTTTGCACTACAGGTTTGCTCCTACTGTTATTAGGCTGCTTTGGTTAGGATAATTGGAAGCAACACAAATTCTATCCATAGGACGCTAGTTGACTAAACTACCATACATGCACTAATAAAGGGCTCAGCAGCCACAAAAAAGGATAAGGAAAATCACTATGAACTGATATAGATTGATTTCCAGTATTTAGTTTAATTGGGGAAAGAAGTACATTCATGTGAAGGTAAAAAGGAAGGAAGGAAGAAATATATATATATATATATATATATATATATATATATATATATATATATATATATGAATTTTGAGAAAGTTTAAATCAGAAACTAAAAAAATGGAAATGGTTAGCTACTGGTGGTAATGTGATGTGAGACTTATGAATATACCTTTTTATACAGTTTTAACTTTGAACCGTGAAAAAGTTTTATAAATTAAAAAAATAAGTTAATTCAGAAAGGAAGCAAACCTTAAAACTAAATGTAAACAGATATGTACATACTAGTGTATCAAACTGATAACAAAACCATGAGAGAAAAGACTTAGAGTTCATACAAATATTTGAGCACAGTACTATGAGCTGCATATACTTAATATAAACCATTAAGCACAAAAAATGCAAAGTAACTTAATACTTTATTGAGCAAGTCTACCATTAGTAATATTGGTATTATAATTTTTGAAACTACTGTACCCATACTGTTGGATAAAACAATATATTAATGGTATCACAAACCAAGGTTTTTATAATAAGAGAAAAGAGATACAAGTATAAAATAAAGAAAAAAGCACATATTAAATTTTTACTAGGAATATGAGTATGAACTTACAATGTAAGAAAATATATTTTTAATTGGGTTTTTGAAGAATAACAATATGAGAGTATGTTCATAATAATTTATATGAAAAGGAGGATATAAAATTATAAATACAATTTGATTTCAATTGTCTCAAAAACATGTATGTATATATTTTTTTAGATAACCACTGAAAGGCCTAGATACAGTTATACCCCAGTAGCACTGAACCCATCACAGAGACCTTGGTGTCTATAAGGAAAGAGGAGAAATCATTTATTACAGGTCTGTAACTGGAAAGTACAAAGTGAACTGGGGATTTACACTCAAAGACTAATAGGTATGTGTTGAAGGGACACATGAGTCAAATTAAAAGGACTCCTCCTGGCCAAGTTTGGGACAGCTTGAGCATCAAATGACAGCAACTGTTTATAATATGATGAATGAAAGAAAAATCCAGGGATATGTTGTGACACTCCGAAAGGGAAAAAAATATAGAGGGCAGGGGAAGTGGGGAGGGAAAGCTCTTGTTTATAGAAGACTGACAGCTAAAGAATAGAGAAGGAATGACAGAATTAGAAAAAAAAAAAAAAAACCATTTCATAAGCCCCCAACGTAAAAACAGGTTGAAGCGAAGATCAACAAGTGATGTTAAAACCACTGATCGAAAGGGTTGGGGAAGAGATTATTCCCCTATTGCCAAGTATCACCCACAGATTACTAAAAAGAAAAATGTGACTACACGAGAGAGATGGGCACCTTGACTAAATGCTTTGCATTCCTAATACACAGTGGGAGAACTTGCATTTATGTGCCTCCTGATCCCATATTGATGGGATACAATATGAAGTACACAACATCACCTAGGAAATTTACACGTCTCTAACCCTGCAGTCTAACTTAGTAGCCATTGGCTCGCTCTATGTGGCTACTGTGAACATGAAATGTGGCTAGTGTGACTGAGGAACTGAATTCTTAATTTTACTTACTTTTAATTAAGTTTAGAAATAAAATTGCCCAGTTACTAAAAAACTTTTCAGCATGTTTGGAGCAATCTGGGTTTCCAAGTCTACTTTTTCAACAGTAAATTTTATGAAAGCTAAATATAGATCAAGAATTTCCAACAAAAATTTAGCAGCCACACTGAGATGTGCTTAAGTATAAAATACATACCAGATTCCAACAGTTAGTACAAAAGAAATGTAAAATTTTTCATTAATAATTTTATATTAGCTACATTAGTCATTAATTTCACCAATAACTATATATTAATAACTGGATAAACTGGGTTAGATAAGATATATTATTAAAACTTCATTTTTTCCTAACTTGGCTACTAAAATTTTTTAAATTACATCTGTACTTCACATTTTATTTGTATTAGACACTACTGCTCTAGACACAATGTCCACTGTATGAGATAGACAAGTTAATTAAATGAAATCACAGGAAAACATCATATCAGAATGCCAACATTTTACAATACAAAAATCCTGAAATAGGCAGGAATCAAAAATACAGGCAAATGTTTTAGGTAAAAGAAATCTAAAACCAAAATGCAACGTGCAAATCTAATTTGGATCCTAGCTCTCCAAAAAACCGGACAACTATAAAAGATACTCTTGGAAAAGTTTTGATTTTCTTGGTGGACAATGCAGTTTTGTTCTTAGTAGGAGATTGTCCTCATTCTTAAGAAATGAACGCTGAAGATTAAAGGGGGAAGTGAATGTCTGCAATTTCCCATTAAATGGTTCATCATAATATATATAACGAGAGATAAAATCTTAATTAGTGAATCTAGATGAAGGGTTCATGGATGTTCGTTTTATTGACGTCACAGATTTTCTCTAGATAAGAATTTCAAGATAAGGGACTTCCCTGGTGGTCCAGTGGTTAGAACTCCACGCTCTCACTGCAGGGGCCCGGGGTTCAATTCCTGGTTGGGGAACTAAGATCCCCTAAGCTGCGCAGCGCGGACAAAAATAATAATAATAATTTCAAGAAATTATTGAAATTATTATTTCAATAATAGAAGAAAAATCCACCCGTCAAAACTCATCTTACTTACGGTAAATTCAATTCCAACTTCGTCCAGCCTACGTCGTCTTCCTTCCCTGAGACTCCTATACTTTTGAAGCTTTGGGGCTTTACAGGGCTCTGACGTGGTAAATTTAGTATTTATATGAATTCCTTCACTCCTGCATTTATTTAGATCACACACACGTGCTGCCTAATAACCTGCAAAGGTTTCTCTTTCCAACGGAATATAACTTACCAAACTTCAATAACCGACACCCACGGCCGGAACAAAGCCACCGAGTGCTCACCGGGACCCGGGGACAGGGGGCCATTGGGGCCGGAGTGCCGGGACGAGAACGACAGAGATGCTATTCCTTTCCCTTTTGGAGAAAGGACCCAAAGGTTGCTCTGGAGCCTTTTGAAATCGGGAGCATCGCGGACGAAGACAAGGCCTGGCCGACCCGCCTCCTCCCAGAGCTGCCGCCCGGATCTCCGCTGGCCGAGCGGGCCCGGGCTCTCGCGGGAAGGGCCGCCGCCCGGGAGCGCCAGCCGGAGGCCGGGGCGGCCAGGTTGCTCGCGAGGCCAGCGTCCTCTGACCTCAAGCCTCTTATTTGGTGTCTTCCCCTCCTGCTTGACCGCACAGAGGCGGGACACACCAAGAGGCGAAAATCTTACCTCAGACCCGCGCCAGACCACACAGCAAAGACAGCCGCCTTCTTGCGCACGCGCAGATCCAAACGCGCACGCGCACTTCCAGGCTCCTCGCACAGCGTAAGGGGCGGGGCCTCGGAGGTTGGGCAGACGCCGGAGGCTGCTTTTCTTTCATCCCGGAGCAGAAGAGAGTTATCTTTTTCCTCCCGCGGATTGGTGCTGGGGTGCTGGGTCAGGCCCCGGAAGGCAGGGCTGTGGTCCAGGACCTGTGTAGTGGTTTGTTTTCCTCCATAGCCCATGCATCTTACATGTCTTACATGAAAAACAATTGCTTTCAAATTTTGATGCATAGTTGAATGCATCATCATACCTGTCATTGCACAACTCTTGCTGCACTTTCCCCACGGAGATATGTATACAGTTACCGCCTAGATGTACTTGACCTTTCCACATGGCAACATAAATTCCCTGTGCACCATTCATTTTTTCATTATAGTTTAGCTCCCTCTCTGTGATTCCCCCTACCTGGGAAGGGAGCTTCAAACCGCAGTTAGGGCGAGAGGGAGCAAACGCTTCTGCATCTCAGTCTGGGGCCTCTGACACTGGAGGTGAAGAGGTGACCCTAAGTTTAAGATGGCTTCTTCTAACTATGTGGCTGAGGCTGCTGTCCTGAAGCAATGGGGAGATTCTTTAGCCACTGAGTTGCGAGAGTGACTGTGATACCCAGTTGGACTCTGGTTTCCATTATGTTTTTGAGCTTGACGATCCATTTTAGCTACCGACAGATAAAGAAAACAGCTTATTGTAATTTGGGAGACCAAGAAATGGGGAGTTCTCAGTATTAGCCTGGAGTCAGTCAAAGGCTAATGGTGCAGTGACCTCCCACGGCAGAGATTCACGGGTGTTAATAATCATGTCATAGAAGGAGGCAAATAGTTAAGGTGGCTATGCACAGTCTACAATAAGTTTTAGGAATCTTATAAGTCATCTTTCAGTAAAAGAAAAGGGAATTTTTAATGCTGTTATTCACTCTGGTGTGAGGAACTTGTTTCCCAGCATTATGGTCATGAGCTATATAATGAACCTACTAAATCTGATTGAATTGTAATTTATCCTCAGAAAGTTTACATCTTTATTATTTATTTATTTATTTTTGGCCACTGCAGCTTGGGAGTCTTAGTTCCCCCACCAGGGATAGGACCCTGGCCCTGGCAATGAAAGCGTGGAACCCTAACCATTGGACTGCCAGGGAATTCCCAGAAACTTTATGGCTTTAGATAGCAACGTTTTCCAGGGATGAAGAGATTCCTCTTGAGAGGAGGTTAGATCAGGTGAGTACACCTAGAATCAAAGTAGAAGGATAGGGAGGTTGAAAGTCTTGGAGATTTATGGCTGAGAAACTGGAAGAAGTATTAGGGGCTTTTAGTGAAGACTTGTGGCATCACGGTCCAGGTGTATTGTATTGTCTCACGAAACTGAAACGGTATTAGGAGTCAGGATGTAAAGGAATACTGGAGAAAGTAGGCCGCTGACCTCTTGTTCCTAGAGCATTTCCTGGAAACGTTTACCACTGTGAATACGTATCTCTTATAACTCTGAAATGTTTCTAAGGATTTGAGAGCCTTTCCTTTGAAATGTAATCATCAGGAAGGATAGGGCCTCTGTTTCCCAATATCTGGGGCTTCCCTGCACAGTGGCCCAGGGTAAGTCCTTTGTCCACTTTTCTCCAGCTTCTTCCCTTGCTCCTCCTGGGAGATCAGAAAGAGTGTGTCTAGCTGACATGCTGCTCAGGGAAAAAAAGCAAACAATGAGGTAAGACAGCAAAGGACAACAAGCATTTTTTTAAATTGTGGTAAAATATACATAACGTAAAATTTAACCATTTTTAAGTGTACGACTCAGTGGCATTAAGTACATTCGCAATGTAGTGCAGCTACCCCCACTATCCATCTCCAAAACTTTTCCATCACCCCAAACAGAAGCTCTGTAGGGTAACAAACACTTTTATGAGATTGGTTCAATATTTTGGTCTCCAGGGTCTCTGGAGATGAGAAAGTATCAGTTTACTTGCAGTAAAATGAGGATGTTGAATTTGTAATCAACACAGTAAAACTCTAACAAGGTTTCATTCCACAAACTTTCTACGCCCCACGGTGACCTCTGAAGTGGATGCCCACATGTAGACACTTCAAAGAGCCTCCCAGAAGGAGCAGCCTCCCTTGAGATTGAACTTGAAATGACAGGACAAAATTCACTTTCTGGACACTATTATTCCCTTTAGCCTCATCCTATTATTTTTGGTGCCTATTTTGTATATTTTCCACAGATGATGACATTGTTCTAAACACTCTGGTATATGGGACTTTCCTGGTGGTCCAGTGGTTAAGACTCTGAGCTTTCACTGCAAGGGGTGTGGGTTCGATCCCTAGTCGGGGAACTAGGATCCCGCATGTCCTGTGAGTGGTAATGAACAATCATATTACCCTGGACTTCTTGCTGGCCAGTCAAAGCAGGGTGTGTTTGGCTGCCAGCATCTCTTGCTGTACCTAGTTTAATATTTAACTGGCTTGGCTCTGGATGGGGAGCCTGGCTGTGGTATATCCTCCATTTACCTCGAATCACCCTACTGGGAGTCATGGTCCCAGTCACTCTTGTCAGATGTTCCCTAAAAGGAACAGAACCATTTTGGTCCAAGCTCTATCAGTACAGTTTGTTAGGGTATCTGTGTTAGTCCCCTATTGCTGCTATGATAGGTGTCGACAAAAGTAATCAATAAGCAATCTACAATAGGAAAAGAAAAGAGTTTTATTTGAGCCAAACTGAGGACTATAGCTTGGAAGCCAGCTTCCCAGATTACTTTGAGAAACTGCTCTAGAGAAGCCTGGTTTTCAGTACAGCTTTATGTCTTGTGAGAACAAAGAACATCAAGAAGGTCAAGGATACATTCCTTCAAGGTTAAAAAAAACAGATCAGCACGTGCACAGCTAGTCAGTATGGTCTTGGCACCTGGAAAGGGAGTCTTAGTATGGAAGGAGTACCAGCATTGGCGTCCCAGGAAGGGAGGCATTTAATCTTTATTTTTAACATGGACATTCTTTACTTCTGGTCAATGGACACTTTTCTTTAATAATTAAAGCAGACTGCAGTGCATGTTTGATAGGCCACAAACAGGCTATTTTTCTTAGCATAAAATGCAAGTTAACTCATGTATAGGCCAGAATGACTTCCCCATACCTCAATATGTGAACCTCTCTTTTTATCACAGGTTACCAGAAACTTAGTATCTTAAAACAACACAAGTATTTTATCTTACAGCTGTAGAGGTCAGGCATCTGAACTGGGTCTCACTGGGCTAAAATCAGGGGGTCCACAGGGCTGTATTTCTTCCAGAGGCTGGAAGGAAGAATTCATTTCCTTGTCTTTCCAGCTTCTAGAGATTGCCTCCATTCCTCGGGTCATGGCTCCACATCACTCTGACCTCTGCTTCCATCTTCACATCTCCTTCTCTGACTCCTGCCTCCCTCTTTCACTTACAAGGATCCCTGTGACTACATTGGGTCGACCTAGGTAACCCATGGTAATCTCCCCATCTCAAAAGCCTTAATTTAGTCATAACTGCAAAGTCCCTTTTGCCATATAAAGTAACATTCAGAAGTTCTGCAGATTAAGACATGGGTAATTTTGGCAAGGGGCACTATTCTGCCTACCACAAAAAGTACCTAAAAAGAATTCTTAGCTAGATACATGAAAGATTGGAGGTGTGGAGAAATGGTGCCCTTGAGACTTTGCCTCTATCCACATAGACTATGCAGGCAAAGACTTGACCTGTGGTGAGTCTGGGAGTTGGCCCTGTGATCCTCCCAGAACATGAGAGGATGGGAGGCCTGTCATGAGAGTTTCTCATTGCCTCCTGGGTTCTGATGCTGTAAGAGGCTTTCTTCTCTGCCACCTTCAGAATATAAAACCGCTTAGCTGTGTCTAGATTTGGCTCTTCGACTACAGGGAAGAGGCCCAGTCACAGATTAGGGGTTAAAGTTGGTGGTCATTTGGAGCCAGAAGTAGAGGATCTGATTTTCCCCAGAGTATCGCTCAAATGGTGTGGTCTAATACAAGGTTTTTTCAGGGGGTGGGGAAGGGTGGAGGTAAGGGATAATTAGGGAGTTTGGGATTGACATGTACACATTGTTATTTAAAAAGGATAACCAACAAGGACCTACTGTATAGCACAGGGAACCCTGCTCAATGTTATGTGGCAGTCTGGATGGGAGGGGAGTCTGGGGGAGAATGGATACATGTATATGTATGGTTGAGTCGCTTTGCTGTACACCTGAAACTACCACAATATTGATAATCAGCTTTACTCCAATATAAAATAAAAGTTTAAAAAAGATCAGTTTATATAAAAAAACTAAATATAGATATGGAACAGCAAAAAAAATATATAAGGTTTTGGTTTTTTTGTTTGTTTGTTTGTTTTGATTGTGCCACATGGCCTGTAAGATTTTAGTTCCCGGACCAGGGACTGAATCCTGGCCCTCAGCAGTGAGAGCGTGGAGTCCTAACCACTGGATCGCCAGGAAATTCCCAAGTCCAAGGTTTTTAGTTCCACTTCCTGGGTCTCCAGAGCAGATTCGAGTTGTTCCACTTTGCCTTCAGTGGAGCAAAGGATAAAGTACATGGGCAGTAGGTGAGGGTGTCTCTCTCTCCTGTGAAACTTTTACTGAATAGAATGCATTTAGCTAAATCTATAACTTCAAACCATTTACCCATGTTATTTTGAATGTCATCCATTAAGGTGATGATATTTGGTGGGCATGTTATAATGAAGGGAGTAGTCTTGTTTAACCCTCTATAGTCTGTAGGCGGCCTCCATATATTCATACTGGCTCAGGACACACGAGGGAACTGAAAGGTGACATGGTAGGAATCAGTACCTTCTTTCAGTAAGTCAGCTATGACAGACCGCAATCCTTCAGCGCCTGTCCTTAGCCAGTACTGTGGCACATTGGTCACGCACATGGGTAGGAGAAAGTTAACTGGTTCCCACCAGGTGACACCCACCATAGCAAAAGCTTTAGGCTTGTTTCATGAGGTTGACCAAGGAGGTCCATTCCAATAATGGGAAAAGGGAGAGTCTGGGAGGAACAACCAGGACAGAAGCATCTCTTAGCAAAACTGGGCCGATTTTAATAGTTAAGCAGGTAATTGCCCTTTTAACTCATTCTCCTCCCAATTCATTCACTTCCTGGGGTGAAGGGGGAGTGCTTCTTGTGGGGAAGTCCTTAAGGAGAGAGATGATGTGTATTTCCTCCTTCAAGAGAGAATCAGCGCCTCTTTTTTTTGGCCTTCTCCTTTTGCACTTTTGGTCTTTTGTTACTTTTTGGATGGTCACTGGCAAAGCAGAGGATAAAGTATCTCAGTTTCTACACAGTATTCCTATTGTGGGACACCGTGCTGCATTTTTTTTCTCCAGTAGAGGGCACCAGACCTTTTTTTCCAGGATCCTCCACTCCATCACTTCTCATCTCCCCAAGAGTTTGGGCCCCTACCTCCTCTCTAGGTGTCCTCCTGGTGAGAAGCTCCCTTAAGCAGGGCCTAACGCCCATCTCGTGGTTTGGAGCATTCTTTTAGTAGGGTAAGCCATCTCCTTTGGGCTCCTAGGGAGGCAAGGATATAAACTTCCTTGACTTTGGTTACTTTAAGCAGTGTTTTAGTTGGGCCAGCCCAAGGGTTGGGGATGGGGTCTCAATACCCCTCTGGGGAGCAGCGAGAATGATGCTGTCCTTCACAGCAGATCTGACTGGGTCACAGCAGAGGCGTGCTGGCTGTGGACAAAGATGCCTCCCCTAACTGTGCTTCGGAGACCGGCCTTGGCTTGCCATTTCTGCCTTATTGGCTAGTTAACCTGCTATAGTGGTCCCCAGGGATGAGGACATCGTCTTGTCTCAAAAGTGCCCCAAATCATCAGACTGACCGCGGGACCTCCTCTTGCTACAGTCCCACCCCTCGACCTGATCCCACCCTAAACTCAGCTCTTTGGAATATTCAACTAAGCCACGCCCCTAGGCCTGGTCGCGCCCCATCTCCGCCCCACAGGCCTAGTCAACCAAGCCCCGCCCATAGCCTGGTCCCCCTCCAGGCCCTCTGCAACCCCAAGTCCTAGGTTGACCCGGCCCCAAGACCCAGTCGCGTCTCTCCGTGGAAGGAAACTAGTACTTCTCCTCCACTTGCGGCTGGAAGCTGCCACCGCCCCTCCCAACCCAAATTTCCCAGCTCCCGAGGCCCGGCCCCTGACGCTGTGCGTGGCGCAGAAACCGGAAGCAGCCGTGTACTTCTGCGCGTGCGCAAGCCGGCGGCCATGTCCCCTTGCAGCCCCGTCTAAATCTGATGTAAATTTTAGCCTCGGTCCGCGTCCTACCTGGTTCAGCCCAGCCCGCCCCAAGTCTGGTGCGCGGGAGGTGGAGAGCTTGGCCTTGGGGTCAGAGGCCAAAAGGCGGCCGCTTGGGCTGTGCTCACCGCTCCACGCTGGGACACCCGCGCCCGGGGCCTCCAGCAGCCGCGGCTGGTACCAAACTCACTGAATCAGGAACTCTGTGAGGGTCCAGCAGTCGGGGTGAGTCTGCTGCAGGCGAGAGTTGGAGAGCCATCCTCGTATTTAATCGGCCTCCAAAATCATCCTCTGCTCTCTTTCCAGAAAGGAAAAGCATCCCTGCCATTCGGGTCACGGGGACGAGTCTCAACCTCGTCTCTGCGCAGGTCTGTGTATTTCGGCTTGTTCTGTGAGAATGGGGTGGGAATGGGGTGACATTTGCCTAACTCCGTCCCCACCTCTCCCTTCCTGATGCGAGAGATATTATTTTTAACCTGTGATTTTTTTTTCTCTTCCTGTGGGCATCAGTTTGCTACATTATATTCAGCTGCATAAAAGTGAACTGATTACTTAGTATTTTTTTAATCCCCCTTGCCAGTTGCAGCTCTAAATGTTAGTCATTTATCTGTAGATATTTTTTGAATTTCACACCGAAAGTGTGATCATATGTCAGTTTCTGCGTTTTCTTTTTTATTTTGTGTACCTTATATTCTTTTTATTTATTTAGTGCGTTTGCCAGGACTTTCAGTTCAATGTAGAATAGCATTTAATTTGCATCCTTGTCTTGTTCCTGATCCCAGAGGGAATTATTCTGCCATTTCACCATTAAATAGGATGTTTGCTGTAGGTGTTTGTAAATAATATATATTTTTTCTAATTAAAGCCTATTTCCCTCTAGTCCTAGTGGGTTAAATTATTATCATCAATGCATATTGATAGAGATCAGTCACTATTTTGTATCGAAGGGGATGAGTCATGTGATCTTTTTCTATTAATGTGAATTATATTAATCATTTTAATTATGTTAATCATTTTAACCACACTTCATTCCTAGGAGGAAATGAACTTATTTTGTGATTATTATCTTCATTATTCATTTCTGGACTGTACTAATATTTTAACATTTTGCCCTTGTGTATATGAATGAGATCTTTCATATATTTATGTGTGTGTGTGTGTGTGTGTGTGTGTGTGTGTGTATACACATATATTTGAGTTTTGAGTACTTTTCTGGTCTTGGAAATACACAGGAAAACAGCACCCCCCACCCCCCAAAAAAATGGAATTATGAATCCTTTACTTACTTGGTGAACCTGTCTGTAAACAATCTGCAACTTCTGTTTCCTTTGTAGGTATGTTCTAAACTGCTAATTTTTTTCTTTAATGACTGGATGTAAACAGGTTTTGTGTTTATATTCATTTATTTATTTTATTTTATTTTTTGGTCCTGCAGCATGCGGGATCTTAGCTCCCTGACCAGGGATCGAACCCGTGCCCCCTGCGTCGGAAGCGCAGAGTCTTAACCACTGGACTGCCAGGGAAGTCCCTATATTTTTAAATTTTTTAAACATTTTTTTCACTTTATTATTTTTTTAATTGAAGTATAGTTGATTTACAATGTTGTGTTAGTTTCTGCTGTACAGCAAAGTGACTCAGTTATACACATATATACATCCTTTTTTAATATTCTTTTCCATTATGGTTTATCCCAGGATACTGAATATAGTTCCCTGTGCTATACAGTAGGATCTTGTTGTTTATCCATTCTATATGTAATAGTTTGCATCTGCTAACCCCAAACGCCTAGTCTATCCCTGTCCCACCCTTTCTCCCCCTTGGTAAACACAAATTTGTTCTCCATATCTGTGAGTCTGTTTTGTAGATAGTTTCATTTGTGCCATATTTTAGATCCACATATAAGTGATATCATATGGTATTTGTCTTTCTCTTTCTGACTTACTTAGTATGATAATTTCTAGTTGCATCCATGTTGCTGCAGATAGCATTATTCCCTTCTCTTTTTTATGGCTGAGTAGTATTCCATTGTGTGTATGTACCACATCTTCTTTATCCATTCATCTGTTCATGGACATTTAGATTGTTTCCATGTCTTGGCTATTGTGAATAGTGCTGCTTTGAACATAGGGGTGCATGTATCTTTTTGAGTTATAGTTTTCTCTGGGTATATGTCCAGGAGTGGGATTGCTGGGTCATATGTTAATTCTATTTTTAGTTTTTTGAGGAACCTCTGTACTGTTTTCCATAGTGGCTGCACCAACTTACATTCCCACTAACAGTGTAGGAGGGTTCCCTTTTCTCCACACCCTCTCCAGTGCTTGTTATCTGTAGACTTTTTAATGATGGCCATTCTGACCAGTGTGAGGTGGGGTACCCCATTATAGTTTTGATTTGCATTTCTCTAACAATTAGCGTTGTTGAGCATCTTTCCATGTGCCTATTTGCCATCTGTATGTCTTTGGAGAAATGTCTATTCAGGTCTTCTGCCGTTTTGTTTTGGTTTTTTTTTGGCTGTGTGGCATGTGGTATCTTAGTTCTCCGACCAGGGATCAAATCCGTGCCTCCTGCATTGGAAGTGTGGAGTCTTAACCACTGGACTGCCAGGGAAGTCCTTCTGCCCATTTTTTGATCGGGTTGTTTGTTTTTTTGTTGTTGAGTTGTATGAGCTGTTTGTGTATTTTTGAAATTAAGCCTTGCTGGTTGCATTATTTGTAAATATTTTCTCCCATTCCATAGGTTGTCTTTTCATTTTGTTTATGGTTTCCTTTGCTGTGCAAAAGCTTGTAAGTTTGATTAGGTCCCATTTACTTTTGTTTTTATTTCTGTTGCCTTGGGAGACTGACCTAAGAAAACATTGGTACAATTTATGTTGAAAAATGCTTTGCCTATGATCTCTTCTAGGAGTTTTATGGTGTCACACCTTATGTTTAAGTCTTTAAGCCATTTTCAGTTTGTTTTTGTGTATGGTGAGAGGGTGTGTTCTTTTTTTTTTAATTTTTATTGGAGTATAGCTGATTTACAATTTTGTATTAGTTTCAGGTGTACAGCAAAGTGAGTCAGTTATACATATACATATATATATATATATATATATATATATATATATATATATATATATATACTCTTTTTTAGAGTCTTTTCCCATATAGGCCATTACAGAATACTGAGTAGAGTTCCTGTGCTATACAGTAGGCCCTTATTAGTTATCTATTTTATATATAGTAGTGTGTATATGTCAGTCCCAGTCTCCCACTTTATCCCTCTCCCTCCTTGCCCCCTTGGTAACCATAAGTTTGTTTTATACATCTATGACTCTATTTCTATTTTGTAAATAAGTTCATTTGTACCTTTTTTTAGATTCCACGTATAAGCAATATCATATATTTGTCTTTCTCGTCTGACTTACTTCACTCAATATGACAGTCTCTAGGTCCATCCATGTTGCTGCAAATGACATTATTTCATTCTTTTTTATGGCTGACTAATATTCTACTGTATATAGATATTCTAATATAGATATACTAATATTCTACTGTATATATATATTCTACTGTATATATACATCTTTATCCACTCCTCTGTTGATGGACATTTAGGTTGCTTCCATGTCTTGGCTATTGTAAATAGTGCTGCAGTGAACTTTGGGGTACATGTATCTTTTTGAATTATGGTTTTCTCCAGATATATGCCCAGGAATGGGATTGCTGGATCATATGGTAGTTCTATATTTAGTCTTTTAAGGAACCTCCATACTGTTCTCCATAGTGGCTGTACCAATTTACATTCCCACCAACAGTGTAGGTTTCCCTTTTCTCCACCAGTGAGGTTGTGTTCTAATTTCATTGATTTACATGCAGCTGTCCAACTTTCCCAGCTACATTTGCTGAAGAGACTGTCTTTTTCCCATTGTGTATTCTTGCATCCTTTGTTGAAGATTAATTGACCGTAGGCGTGTGGGTTTATTTCTGGGCTCTCTGTTCTGTTCCATTGATCTGTATGTCTGTGTTTTGTGCCAGTACCACATTGTTTTGATTACTGTAGCTTTGTAGTATTGTCTGAAGCCTAGGAGGGTTATGCCTTTCGCTTTGTTCTTTTTCCTCAGGATTGCTTTGGCAATTCTGGGTCTTTTATCGTTCCATATAAATTTTAGGATTATTCTAGTTCTGTAATGTCATGGGTAATTTGAAAGGGATGGCATTAAATCTGTAGATTGCTTTGGGTAGTATTGCCATTTAGCTTTATCTGATTCTGTTTAAGTTTTTAAAAATATTGTTAATTTTGTCACATACTCATTTTTTTCCCTAAACCTTTATGCTGTTCTTTTTCTGCCCTTATAAGTCAATGGTTAACCCATTGATACTGATTTTTCTTCTACAGGAATGGATGATATTTGTAAATACAATTAACCCTTGAGCAACATGGGTTTGAAATGCATGCGTCCACTTATATGCAGATTATTTTCAGTACTAAATACTACAATACTACAGGATCAGTGGTTGGTTGAGTCCTTGGATACTGGGGGCTGACTATGAGTTATACTCAAATTTGCTACTGCCGGAGGGTTGGTGCCCCAACCCCTGCAATTGTTCAAGGGTCAGTTGTGTATAAATATATGTACCACACCAGCCATGGATTTCTAGTGTTATCTGAAACAGTTATTTTAATTTCCTGCTTCTACACTGTCACATAAGTAGTCCTGATTTGCTAAAGATAAATATGTGTGTATCTCCTTATCCCTATGATGTGATGCATTTTTATATAGCATATACCACCAGATAAAGCTAAATCAGATTGTTAATTTAGTGGTCCTCCTTCAAACGATTATAAGACTCAGGCACTTTAGTATTTTTCTGTTTTGTTCAGTGCTCTGTCTCCTGTGACTGCACATAGTAGGACAGGGTGAATATTACCGAAATGAATATGAGATGAAGGAGCAGGAGGTCAGGGCCTTAAGGGAAGCATCCCTGCTGAAGACATAGGGCTTAGTCAAGAGAAGGAGCTCAAAGATAAAACACTTGAATAGAATACTTCATTTGTCTACTCTCCATAGTGTGCCCAACAGGGTTCTAGGCCAGACCCTGGTAATGTTAGGGCATAAGGGCCTCACTGACAACTAAATTGTAGGGTATATGTTCAGAAATACACTCATTGGGCATTTAGGCTTTGAAGGTAAATACAGCTGCATATACACAGCTCCTCAGCAGCTTTCTAATTGGGTAGCATTGAGCACATAGTTAAGTGACTCTTTCCAAGATTCTTCAACTATAAACTCGTTTTGATAGGATCTGATTTGCAGAGCTTCTATGAATAATCTTTTTGCAGAGGTATGGGCATCTCTTTGCCAAGTCATTCTCATATCTTGGTTGCTTAAATGGAGCATGTTAGTAAAGAATGTTACAGTTTGTATCGGCTTTAAAATACATACTTCATCCACGGCAGTGGAAGAAACTGTTGCATTTTCGTTATTTGAAATTTGGGCAGTAGTGCTACAGATATCACTGTGAGAGATGACTCACACTGCTAACTTCACTCCGAGTGTTCTTGTTCTGCTGCTGCTGTACCTCCTGTACAATTCCTGCAGAACTGAGTAGGAGAAGTCTTCTCTTGCCACCTGCATGTGGAATTCAGTCAGTTGATGCTCTTTCTCAAAAACCAGGTTTTGGGGACCCTGCAGCCCTTGTGGGAGAGGGTCTAGTAGTCAGGGGCTGAGGAGTAACACATGTTAGCCTGCCAAGCAGTACAGAAATAAATATTGGAAGTGGAACCCCCGGAAGTCTGGCATACAGGTCACACTTTCCTGGATTTGAGATGGTGTGTATATTCTTACTATTGAAGGCATTCTCTGATTTTTTTTTAATGTTTTCATTATTATGGTCAAATTGACAGTTAAATTTTTTTAGACTACAGTTAACTTGCTTACAAAATGGGACTCTTAACCTGTTTTTTTTATGATCTACAAGAACCAGAGGACTGTTTTATAGCTCTAGAGGAGATAAGATTGCTCTAACTTCTTCCCCCCTCCCTCTATTTTCTTACAAGATTGATGTGTGTTTGCTTGGGTGTCTTGGGGCTATGCATGTCTGTGTGTGTGTGTGTTCTGAGGGGAGTGATCACTCCTAACAGATATGCTGCAAAATCCACAGTCTTGATTATGGAAATTGTGGGGAGACCCAGATTCTCGTGTCTTCTTTCTCCTGCCTCAGGTCTAACTTCTCAATACTCTGTCTTTCTTCTTGAAGGGAACATGGAGGAAGAAAGAACAGCTGCTGAGTTACAGAAAAATATGACACAGGTGAGTAAGAGCTAATAATTCTCCAAAAGAATATTTCAGTTCCACCGGGCCATCGATCTCCTTATTGTTTAGAGCAGGGGTCAGCAACCTGTTCCTGCATTGGGCCACATAGTAAACATTTTAGGCTTTGAAGGCCATAGAGTTTCTGTTTTACTCAGTTCTGCCATTTTAGTGTGAAAGCAGCCATATACAGTGGATAAACAAATGTTTTATCGTGTTCCAATAAAACTTTACTTACATAAATAGATGATAGGCTGAATTTAGCTCATGTTGTATAATTTACAGCCCCTGGCCTTGAGTGCAAGAAAATGTGGCTGGCTGTGGGCCTGGGTTGAATGTTGTGCTTCTTGCAGACTCCTGGGCCCCAGGTTTGTGGGGAAAGAAAAAAAAGAAAAAGAAAAGCTCTCTGCCCCTCAGTGTGTTTTTATTCATAAAAACCTCATCCAGATTTGACCCAGGGTTTCATGTTGTGCCGGTTGCTGTGGTGGGATATCAGGAAGCAGTGAAATTGTTTCTGTAACAAGGAATTTTTGCTGGTTTCAATGTAGAAATTACTATTTCATTTCTGCTAGATCCTCTGGGTGTTCTGGATTATTGTAAGACTGGAATTGGTCACCATCAAACTGTGGAAAGATAAATTTATTGTTTCAAAAGTGTTGTTAAATCTGTGAGAAAATTTGATCAGTCAGGATGCTTATGTAGAACGAAGATCTGATGACTGAATCCTAGGGTAGATGTTGGGAGAATAGAATCTTCTGAACTCCCTATGAATTGATTCTCAGTTCCTCAGTATTTCCAGCCTCATTCATCCTCCTGCACACATTGGGGGAGTTGGCACTTTTCTGAACAAAATATGTGGAATGTTTTAGGAACCAGTGGTCTTTGAGGATGTGGCTGTGGACTTTACCCAGGAGGAGTGGGCTTTGCTAGATCCCGCTCAGAGAAACCTCTACAGAGATGTGATGCTGGAAAACTTCCGGAACCTGGCCTCATTAGGTAAGGGTGGCAACATTCCTTCATTTAGTCGTTTAGAAAACAGTTTTATCTCACTAATTGACTTTGTTCTAGGATTTGGGTTGAGGAATTGGAATAAATTGGTAAATAAGACAGACATGGTCACTGACCCCAAGGAACTTATAGTCTAGTGGCTTCACCATGAAAATAAACAATAACAATGCATATTGTTAAAATATTCTACCAGTATAAAACAGCAACAGAAAAAGAATCAGTGGAAATCTCCTTATCCATTCTGACACTGGCACTGAATGCAGAGTTTTCATTTCATCCAGTGTTATAAAGATGCTGTTGGTCTTATTTTTCTTCATTCAGTCATTCTTTCATTCATTAAGCATTTTTTTGAGGGTGAACTCTATATCAAACCCTTTTGAATGTATACTATAAAAAACAAGATGTGACTGTATTCAAAATGCTTAGGTGTAATGGGCAAGAAGATAAATATGAAATTAAGATTAAAAAAGAAAGAAAATAAACGTGTATTGAACTGACTTTCTCTTTTTCTTGTGGTTGGAAGCCTCAAGGCTTATTAAGTGTAGAAATTGTGGGCACAGACTTCGGGGGTCACTTTGGGGCACAGGGAGAAAATTGGTGGTTTGGGACCTTTTGAGAATTTTACAGCTGTTAGTGCCCTGTACCCAGAGACCACCAGTTAAGCAAGTTGGGTTTATTACTTTGAGCAGTGAGGGAGAACACATGCCATGGGGAGCCATGGCATGTCTCAGAAAGAAGGTGTTAGAAAGTAAATATTATAGGATTTGTGTACTTAGGTTGAATGACTTGGGGGTAGGTCTGTGGAAGCAGGCTGTATTGGTCTCCTAGGCCTTCCATAACAAAGCACCACAAACTGGGTGGCCAAGAACAACAGAACCTTATTCATTTAAATTTCTGGAGGTTGGAAGTCTGAAATCAGGGTGTCACGACCCTTCCGAAGGCTCAGGAAAAATCTCTCCTTGTCCCCTTCCTAGCTGTTGGTGGTTGCCAGCAATCCTTGGCTTGCAGCTGCATCACTCTGATCTCTGCCTCCATCTTCACATGGCCTTCGTCCTCTGTCTCTAAGTCTTTCTGTCCTTGTAAGGACGCCAGTCATTGCATTTAGGGCCTACCCTAATCCAGTATAACTTACCTCAACTTGATTGTATCTGCAAAGACCCTATTTCCAAATAAAGTAACATTCTGAAATTCTGGGAGGACAGGGATTTTTTTCTCAGTACACTTTATTTTTCTTAGAGCAGTTTATAGGTTCACAGCAAAATTGAGTAACAGATACAGATAGATATTTCCCATATACCCCCTGTCCCCATACACTCACAGCCTTCCTACCAGAATGGTATATTTGTTACAGTTGATGAACCTACACTGACACATCATTATCACCTTAAGTCCAGAGTTTATATTAGTGTTCACTGTTGGTCTTGTACATTTTAAGGTTTGGACAAATATATAATGACATATCCACCATTATAGTATCATAAAGTAGCTTCACTACCCTTAAAAATTCTGTATCCCCTTCATTCCAATTTATCTCTCCTTCCCCACAACTCCTGGCAACAACTGATCTTTTTACTGTCTCCATAGTTTTGCCTTTTCCAGAATGTCATGTAGTTGGAATCACACAGTATATATATATAACCTCTTCAGACTGGCTTCTTTCACTTAGTAATATGCATTTAAGGTTTTCCCACCTCTTTTCATGGCTGGATAGCTCATTTCTTTTTAGTGCTGATTAATATTTTATTGTCTGGATGTACCACAGCCTGTTTATCCATTCACCCACTGAAGAACATTTTGATTGCTTCCAAGTTTTGGCAATTATGAATAAAGCTGCTGTAAACATCCACATGCAGGTTTTTGTGTAGACATGTTGTTAACTCCTTTGGGTAAATTCCAGGGAGTGCAATTGCCTGTCTGTATGGTTAAGAGTATGTTTGGTTTTGTAAGAAACTGCCAAACTGTATTCCAAAGTGACTGTACCATTTTGCATTCCCACCAGCTCCACATTCTCAAAATTCTTTGTTGTCAGTGTTCCGGATTTTGGCCATTCTTATAGGTGTATAGTGGTATCTCATTGTTTTGATTTGCATCTTCCTGATGACATATGATGTGGAACATCTTTTCATATGCTTATTTGCCATCTGTGTATCTTCCTTGATGAGGTATCTGTTAAGGTTTTTGGCCCATTTTTTAAATCGGGTTGTTTGTTTTCTTTATTTTTGAGTTTTAAGAATTCTGTGTATATTTTGGATAACACTTCTTTATCAGATATGTCTTTTGCAGATAATTTCTTCCAGTCTGTGGCTTTTTATTCTCTTGGCAGTTTTTTCTCAGAGCAAAAGTTTTTAATTTTAATGAAGTCCAACTTGTCAATTCTTTCTTTCATGAATTGTGTCTTTCAGGTCATTATCTGTTGACCTTAAAAATAAGATAGTTATTTTACCAACAAAAATGGTTTACTTGGGCATAGCAGAGGAATTGCAACTTAGGACAAGAAAGCTATAACAAAAGCCACAGGCAAGTCCAAAAAACAAGGGAGAAGAACATAATTTTATAGAGAAAAAGGAGGAATTTGGGAGAGGTTGTTTTGGATGAAAGTCTATTGGAGAAAAATGAGAGTTCAGGGTGATGATGGTTTCATATTGGCTTAGTTGCTGGGGTAATTGATTTCTTATAGGGGATGCAATGTACATCTTTTCCTGTCAGGATTATAACTGGTGATTCTTGATGATTCTTTTTTTTTTTTTTTTTTTTGCAGTACACGGGCCTTTCACTGTTGTGGCCTCTCCTGTTGCGGAGCACAGGCTCCGGACGCGCAGGCTTAGCAGCCATGGCTCACGGGCATAGCCGCTCCACGGCATGTGGGATCTTCCCAGACCGGGGCACGAACCCATGTCCCCTGCATTGGCAGGTGGACTCTCAACCACTGCGCCACCAGGGAAGCCCTGATGATTCTTTTGTTGGAGTCTGTAATCGACAATTCTTCCTGTAATTTGTTTTTTTATAAATTTATTTATTTTTGGCTGCATTGAGTCTTTCTTGCTGCACGCGGGCTTCCTCTAGTTGCAGTGAGTGGGGGCTACTCTTCGTTGCGGTGCACAGGCTTCTCATTTTGGTGGCTTCTTGTTGTGGAGCATGGGCTCTAGGCACGTGGACTTCAGTAGCTGTGGCACGTGGGCTCAGTAGTTGTGGTTCATGGGCTCTAGAGCACAGGCTCAGTAGTTGTGGCACACGGACTTAGTTGCTCCATGGCAAGTGGGATCTTCCCGGACCAGGGCTCGAACTGGTGACCCCTGCATTGGCAGGCGGATTCTTAACCACTGTGCCACCAGGGAAGCCCTCTTCCTATAATTGATGTCCTGTGGAACTGCATGAAAGCTTCCCCTTCCAGCCTCTCAACTCCATTTTAGTAAGTTTCCCCTGATTAATTTTCACCTATCTAACAAGTCATCGCCAAATCTTAGGTCACCTACATTTTTTCCTATGTTATCTTCTAGGAGTTCTATAGTTTTATGTTTTACATTTAGATCTGTGATCTATTTTGAGCTAATTTTTTACTCCCTATTGATGGGGCCCCAACTTTTCCTGAAGCTTTGGATGCCTCCCCCTGTATTTTGAGTTAATTTTTGCAAGAGTGTAAGGTCTGTATCAAGATTCTTTTTTTTTTTAAATGTATGTTGATGTCTAGTAGTTATTTTAGCACTGTTTGTTGGAAAGACTATATTTTTCTCTATTGTATTGCCTTTGCACCTTTGTCAAAGATAAGTTGACCATATTTATGACTATATTTATATTGACTTATTTATGGACTGTATTCTGTTCCATTGATCTGTTTGGGCATGAAATTTTTTTTATATTATGCTGTCATTTATTTATTTATTTTTATTGGAGTAGAGTTGCTTTACAATGTTGTGTTAGTTTCTGCTGTACAGCAAAGTGAGTCAGTTATACATATACATATTTCCACTCTTTTTTAGATTTCCTTCCTATTTCGGTCACCACAGATCATTGAGTAGATTTCCCTGTGCTGTACAGTAGGTTCTCATTAGTTGTCTATTTTATACATAGTAGTGTATATATGGACATGAATTTTTTAGGGGCACCGTTCAACCCAGTCCCTAGGTGTTCACTTTAGATTGGATGCTGACAGAAATCTGGATGCAGGGGAAATTCTATTAGTATTTTGTGGATGGCACAGTGATATTTTTTGTCTGTCCCTAGGCTAAATTATGAAGTAGCCTTATTTTGTTTCATCTTATCATGGTCTCAGAGTAACCTTGTCTGAGATTGGTAGTCTGAGATTATTTATCTTCAACAGGAGAACAGTATGTCCTGCCTGTGAATATTGGACCAGTTTCTAATAATACTGAGGTTTAGGTGTGAATGTCAGATCAGTTCTAGACATCACACCACCCCTCCCACCTTAAAAAAATAAATTCAACATTTTGTTGCAATTAAGCTCCTACTTGCTTTAGAGTAACAGAAGAGCAAAGTTTTTGCCCTGTCTCATGGAAATGTTTATGGTTCCTCATTGTTTTCCCTCATGATATACCTTTCCACATGAACAGGGTATCCACTACACACACCCTATCTGATCTCCCAGTGGAAACAAGAGGAGGACCTGGAGATAGCAGAGAGAGGACCCACCCAGGGGGAGCATCAGGAAGGCAAGAATCCTTGGGAGAAACTGACTTGGTTGGGGGATATTACATTTGGAAAAATCAAATAAAAGCAAAATGAAACTTTGCCATGTCTGAGGAAGCTGATCTTCCACAGATAACTTCGATTACTATTTTGACTTTTCATCAGTCCTTGTTCTTGGGAAAGCCCATATTTCCTCTTCGTAATGTAGTATTCGGTCATGCGCATTTTACCCAGTTCCTTTTTGTTTTGCTCCCCTAGGAATACCCTATTTATGTTACCATCAGTCTCAATCTTTGTGGGATTATTTCTTAATTGCTTTGCCATTTTGACCCTGTGCTTATTGGGAAAGTCCTGAACCAGCCACACTGCCAAAAGTCCTTCTTTCATGATGCCTTTACTTTTTTGTTTCAGGTTTTGAGACTCAACTTAAAACTAATGAATTAGTCGCTGCACAAGATATTTATGGAGAAAAAATATCCAGTGAACAGAATGTAGTAAGATTCAAAAGGAGTGCTTCCTCGTTGTCCATTTTACACAAAAGCTGGGAATACCATGGTTTTGATTATCAGAACAAAAACCATGAGAGACATTTGAGGTGAGTGCTATTCATATAAGAGAGAGTAGTGTCTCAGGAGAGAATCTTAAAATGTCATGAAATTGAAAAAACATGTATATAAAACTTGGTCAGAAATTGTGATTTCATATGGAATTTTCATAAGATATTTTTTCCACAAATGAGACTGAGCTCTTCCATGTTTGACACATAATTCATTTGTAAGCAACCATCAGAAAAACCCCATAAGCCAAAAACTCAGTGATAATATTGGCTATCGTAGAGCCCTCTGTGAGAACTTTCAGCTTATCATTGGACAGGGAAGGAAACAGATGTAGTCACTGAAAATGGTAAAAATTTACTTGCTGCTAATAATGTGCTTTTTATTTTTTAAAAGAAGTCACATGGTGGAGAACATCTATGAACACAACGAAGAAAATCAGTGTAGACAAACCTTCAGCCATATCTCAAATCTTAATATACTCAAGAGAACTACTGAAGTAAAAGCCTTTGAATGCCAAGAGTGTAAAAAGGCCTTCACAGATCATTTATCCCTTAAGAATCACATAAGGTCTCACACTGGAAGCAAACCCTATCAGTGTAAGGAATGTGGGAAAGCTTTCCATTTTTTTACTTGTTTTAAGAAGCATATGAAAACTCCCACTGAAGAGAAACCCTATGAATGTAAGGAATGTACCAAAGCCTTCAGTTGTTCTTCATTCTTTAGGGCGCATATGAAGATTCACACAGGAAAGACAAACTATGAATGCAAGGAATGTGGGAAAACCTTTAGCTGTTCTTCATCCCTTACAGAGCACAAAAGAATTCACAGTGGAGATAAGCCTTATGAATGTAAGGAGTGTGGGAAAGCCTTTAGTTGTTCCTCCTCACTCTCCAAACACAAAAGAATTCACAGTGGAGATAAGCCATATGAGTGTAAGGAGTGTGGGAAG
This sequence comes from Phocoena phocoena, assembly GCF_963924675.1. NCBI lineage: Eukaryota > Metazoa > Chordata > Mammalia > Artiodactyla > Phocoenidae > Phocoena > Phocoena phocoena. The sequence goes on from NC_089221.1 coordinate 166,894,316, forward strand.
GCCTTCAGTTCCTCTTCTCACCTTATAATACATATAAGAATCCATACTGGAGAGAAGCCTTATGAATGTAAAGAGTGTGGGAAAGCCTTCAGTGAGTCCTCAAAGCTCACTGTACATGTCAGAACACATACGGGAGAGAAACCCTATAAATGTAAGGAATGCGGGAAAGCCTACAATTGTCCATCCTCCTTAAGTATCCATATGAGAAAACACACTGGGGAGAAACCCTATGAATGTCTGGAATGTGGAAAAGCCTTCTATCTTCCCACTTCCCTGAATACACATGTGAAAAATCAAAGTAGAGAAAAACCCTACGAATGTAAGGAATGTGGAAAAGCCTTCAGTTGTCCCTCGTCCTTTAGAGCACATGTGAGAGATCACACTGGAAAGGTGCAGTACGAATGTAAGGAATGTGGGAAGGCCTTTAGTCGTTCCTCATCCCTCACCGAACACTTAAGAACTCACAGTGGAGAGAAGCCTTATGAATGTAAGGAATGTGGGAAAGCCTTTATTAGTTCCTCCCACCTTACAGTACATACAAGAACTCACACTGGAGAGAAACCTTATGAATGTAAGAAATGTGGAAAAGCCTTCATTTACCCATCAGCCCTTAGGATCCACATGAGAACGCACACTGGGGAGAAACCCTATGAATGTAAGGAGTGTGGGAAAGCCTTTCGCCATTCTTCATACCTTACTGTCCACACAAGGATGCACACTGGAGAGAAACCCTTTGAATGTCTGGAATGTGGGAAAGCATTCAGTTGTCCTTCATCCTTTCGAAGACACGTAAGAAGCCACACTGGTGAGAAGCCCTATGAATGTAAGGAGTGTGGGAAAGCCTTTGTTTGTCCCGCTTACTTTCGAAGACATTTGAAAACTCACACTAGAGGAAACATATAAAGTAAGGAATAAGGAAATGTCTGCAAGACTTTTTCAGATCTTAGCACGCAAGGTCTCACACTGTGGAGACACCCTGTGAATGTAAGAAATTGTCGCTCATCGTTTTGAAGACTTGAGAACTCACAACTAAGAGAAACCCTGTGTATGTAAATCATGTGGTAACACCTTCATGAACGTCATTTACTGTGTTCTAAGAAAATTCATACTAGAAGCAAAGATTGGTGCCTCATCCTTAAAGTGGACTACTGCTGGCTTGTTGATTTCCAGTTTTAATTTTCTGATGAATGTTTAAGGTGATAAATTTCCCCTAATACCTTTCAGCTGTAGCTGCATATGTTTTATGAGGTACTTCTGTTTTGGTTTGGATGTAAATGTTATTTCCATTACAGAGTTTTTTGGACCCATTGGGGAGTTGAAGTGTATTTTTTTGTATGCAGGCATGAGTGGTCTTTTTTTATTATTATTATTAGTTTCTAATTTACTCTCATTGTTCTCTAAGTATGCAGTCATTGTGATTATCAACACTTCGGTATTTGTAATTTCTTTTGTAAATGGTAATTTCATTTTGATCCAGTATGGCAGAAACTGGAAATTGCCTACCCAATATTCCCCCACCCCCCCCTTTTTTTTTTTGGCGGTACGCGGACCTCTCACTGTTGTGGCCTCTCCCGTTGCAGAGCACAGGCTCTGGATGCGCAGGCCCAGCAGCCATGGCTCACAGGCCCAGCCGCTGCATGACATGTGGGATCTTCCCGGACTGGGGCACGAACCCGTGTCCCCTGCATCGGCAGGTGGACTCTCCACCACTGCACCACCAGGGAAGCCCTACTTGTCCTTTTTTAATGTATGTGTATCTCTGTCTATATCTAGTTACATACATATACGTAAAACATGTTATAATACACGTAAATTATGTGTATTTTATATATGTGTGTGTGTATTGCAGATAACTTTTCCCAGTCTCTGACATGTCTTCATGCTTTTCATTTTTGTAAACTATAAAGGGAATTTATTGGTTTGATTACTGAAAAATCCTTGGGTATAAGTAACTTCAGAGGTGGCTGGGTCCTGGAGCTAAAAAGATGTTATCTGGATGAGTTCTGTTTCCATGTCTTGTCTGTGCATCTTTCTGCATTAGCTATTCTTCCTTGTGGGCTCTTTTTCTTCACAGTGGCCCTCAGAAGAACCAGGCTGCTTTCTTTCTGGGTTGAAGTCTCAAGGAGAAGAGAGTGATTGTCTTTCTGAACAATTCCAATATGATTATTACAGTTAAATCTGATTGGCTCACTTGCCAACTGTTATCGAATCACTGTGGCCAGAGGAATATAATTCTCTGGTTTGTTTAGGACTGGCTCCCATACTCATCCAGAAAAAGAGAGTGGAGTCAGTCCTAACTGAATCATAGGGTCCTGGCAATTGTGATGTATATGGTGAAGGGAAGGAGGCAGCGGGGGCAGGTAGGGTGTAGAAATAGATGCAATAATAACATCAGCTAGCACAATATGCTCATTCTGGTCTTAGCAATGGTAGGGAACTATGAAGTCTGGGAACTCTCAGCCAAGGCTGAGTAGTTCTAGAAATCCTTTCAGAAAGTTCGATTCCGTCTGTTACCATCTCTTTAGATTGCTAAGATGGTTTCTCAATCTTTACTTGGCTTTGCAGTATTTTTGGATATCCGGTAGCAAGAGCCTTCCAACTTTTTTATTCATCAGGATTGTTTTCCTTCTCTATTCCTGATTTGATTCTATATTAATTTTAGATCTTACCAATTTTCACAAGTCTTCTGGGACTTTGCTTGGGATTGCATTGACTTTAGAGAATAACCTGAATAAAATTGACATCTTTACAATACTGAGTCTTCTAATTGATGAACATAGTATAATTATCCATTTATCTAGGTCGTCTTTAATTCCTCTTAACAGTGTTTTGTAGTTTTAATTGTAGAGGTCTTGAAGTAACTTTAATTTATTTCTAGGTATGTGATATGTTTTCCTTTGTAAATATTTTTATTTATTTTTCGATTTTGGGGGCTAGCACATAGGATTGCAATTTCTTTTTGTACATTGATCTTTTATCCATGATATTTATAAATTCAATTATTTATTCCAATAGTTTATGAATTATTTTGGATTTTCTGTGTATACAATACTGTCAGTGCCAATAAAAGAAAGTCTTACTTGATTTCTAAACTTTACCTTTTATTTTTCTTGCCTCATTGCTTTATAGTGATAAATAGAAATGGTAAAAATGAACATCTTTGCCCTGTTCCTGATGTTAGGGGAAAGTATTCTATATTTTACCATTAAGTATAATAATAGCTGTAAGTTTTTCATAGATAACTTTTTTAAATGAAAAGAATTCTATTCCTCGATCATCAAAAGAGTTTTTTTTTAATCGTCAATGATACTGAATTTTATCTAGTGCCTTTTCTGTCTATGTCAGAGTCTTTAAAAACTCCTTTGGTCTCAATGTGGTGAATTACTACATTCCTTGATTTTCAAATGGTAAAACAAGATGTATTCCTGGAATAAACTATACTTGGAAATGGTATATATTAGCTTATTAGCCTTTTCATTTTGCTAGATTCAAAATGCTATTTAAAAAAAATTATTTCTGTGTCTGTGTTAATGAGGCTTGTCTTGTAATTTCTTTTATGTTAATATCCTTTATGCTTTGTATCAGGTTTACGCTGCTTCATAAAAGAAGTTGGAAATTGTTTTGAAAAACTTTATATGAAATTTAAACTATCTACTATCTATTTTTTATGTGTTTGGAAAAATTCACCTGGGAATCTAGTTTTGGGTTTTCTTCATAGGAAGCTTTTGTAAGATAGTTTCACTCATGAATTACACCAAACATATAAATAGACAAAAGGTTATTTAATTTTTTTATTTGTTTTTGTGTTAGTTTTGCTAAATTGTATCTGTCCATTCCATAACTTTCCAAATTTGTTGGCATAAAGTTATTCATAATATCCTATAATTTCTTTTTAATGTCTGAAAGCTGTAATCATATCCCCTTTTTCATTCCTGATCTTGGTAGTTTATGTGGTCCCTTTCTTTTTCTTCATCTTGGTAGGGATTTTGATATGTTAATTATTTTTGAAGAACCAACTCTCAGTTTATTATGCTTCTAATTCTTTAATTTTTGGTCTTATTCCTTCTACTGAATTTGGGTTTAATTTTCTCTTATTCCCCTAGCTATTTGTGATAGTCACTTGTATCAGTGCCTGCCTTCTACTGTGTCCAATTTGCTTATGTAACCATCCAATCAGAATATTCTACTATTAGCATTATCAGTTGAAATGCATTTGAGATATATGCAGAGGATCACCTTTATGTGCCTGTTATCATAAGGCCGTATGGCTTCCTTGTTGGAATGGAAAGAAAACTGGACTGGAATCAAGGCACCTGATTTCCAGTCTTCACTTCTCAACTTTACCTCTGTGACCTTTGAAAAAAGTCATTTAAGCTTTCTGGTCCTTAGTTTGTGTGTGTGTGTGTGTGTGTGTGTGTGTGTATGTGTGTGTTAAAGTCTTTATTATGTAATAATTACAAGTTCATATTTTTGTAAAAAAAAAGTATATGGAAGTCCCATGTATTCATCACCCAGTCTCCTCCAGTGGAAATCCACAGAACTTATTCAGATTTCACCAATTTTAAATATGTGTGTGTGTGTGTTTGCAGTTTTAGCACTTGTGTAGATTAATGGAACCACTAACCTGTTTTACCCTTATAAATGACATCCATATCTCCTCAGTAGTTAAAGTAAAATTTATGACTAGTCCTGGATTTCTTCTTTTAAAGTGACTGACACTTCATAATGACTCAAACATTTGTTGAATAAATACATTTACCTGTGCTTTCTGCTAATAAGGTATATAGGACACAGTGTTCTGATCAGATCTATCCTGCAATTCATCATACACATTGTTTTATGAAATATGATAAGAATTCTAAACCCAGTACCTCCCTCTGTGAGGCCAGATTATCCAGAGAAGCTCTAAATTACCTGCTTTTCTGTTACCTTTCTCAATCATAAAATATATATATATTTTTTTTTTCATAAAATATATTTTAAGGCTAACATATTTTTTAAAAATCTGGAAGGTGTTAAAAAATAGACAAGGGACAAGAAACAGTTTTTGTGTTTAGTCTAGGACAGATATGTTATCAACACTAGCCATAAATTAATCAAAGCCATTCAGTAGCATCAAAGGTGCACATAGGAAGTGCTACTGCAGTGGCTGCGGTGGGACCACATCCTTTCTGTGGGATCAGAAACACTTCCTTTTCTGTCCCAAGTTTTTAGACCATGGAGGAGTTTAGAAGACAGATTTAGAGAGGGCTTTGAAGAGAAGGAACTTATTTGGTTTTATGATATCATAAAAATAAGAGAAAATAATATTTAACATTTCATGAGTTTCACTCTGTGTCATTCACTATCTTAATATTTAAGATATTTCTATATATTAACGTATTTGATCATCACAAAAGCCTTATGAGGCAGATACTTATTATCCACCTAACACACCATAGTGAAATAGCAGAAATGAGCTCAAATAATTGGCCAGCGTTGTATATTTAGTACGTAGGGGAACTATGCCTGAATCCAGAAACCATGGTTTTTATTACTATACTATACTGCCTCCAGAGATCAAAGAATTCTGAAGAACCAGTTAGGACAATCAGGCTTGTGTGTGGTTGGACAGGGAACTATTAGGGTAAGCTGTAGCTGACAGCATTTTCATATAACCTTCACTTAGCATCTTCTGGGCAAGCACCAGATATCTTTTCAACCATCCACAGCATATGGGCTCCTTATATTATGGAAGGAGTGTGATTACAAGGGAAGGAAATAATCCAGTCAATAAAGTATGAGACCAACATTGCTTTATCTTTGCGTGAAAACATATGGCTTGTTGTTAGCATTACATAAATATTATTAGTTTGATTCAACTGAACTAGTTAAGGTTTATTGAGCTCTGTGTCAGGCACTGTTTGAAGGACTTTACAGCTCTAATGCATTTTCTCTTCACACACACACACACACACACACAAAACACTTTGAGATAGATTCTGTCATTATCCACATTTCACAGATGGGGAAATTGAGGCAGAGAAACTAAGGAGTTTGCCCAAGGTCACACAACTGGCAGCTAAAATCTGCCTGGCCTCAGAATTCACACGTGTAACCACCATGTGTTACTACAGTTGACCCTTGAACAATGCTGCAGTTAGGGGCACCAACATGGAGCAGTAGAAAATCCATGTATTACTACACTTGACCCTTCATGTAAGTGATTCTGTATTCGCAGATTCAACCAACCGATCACATAGTACTATGGTCTGTGTGTAAGTGGACCTGCACAGTTCAAGCCCGTGTTCAAGGGTCAACTGTACTCAAAAGAGGAATTCGTGGGAATTCCACACCACAAAAATTATTAGTGTTAATATTAGTGTTTTTTCTGTTGCACAGCAACAAACACTGACAGTCTTTAGTCCATTTTCTAATTCAAAGTACACTTCCAAATAGTAATAACTTCATATACTTAACATTTGTTAAACATTTACCACGTGCCACACACTCACGAATCATCTTTTTATTATTTAAGAAATGAATTGCAAGATTTAATTTTATGTATTGATTATGCTTCTGATTTGAAGATGAACGTCTGCCTGCAGTAATCCTTGTATTTTTGTTCTGTCTTGTTTTCACTTAATACATTAAAAAAATATATTGGGCACTTTCCTGGTGGCGCAGTGGTTAAGAATCCTATCAATGCAGGGGACACGGGTTTGAGCCCGGGTCCGGGAAGATCCCACAAGCCGCAGAGCAACTAAGCCTGTGCGCCACAACTACTGAGCCTGCGCTCTAGAGTCCGCGAGCCACAGCTACTGAGCCCGCATGCCACAACTACTGAAGCCTGCGCTCCTAGAGCCCGTGCTCCACAACAAAAAGAAGCCCTTGCTCACTGCAACTAGAGAAAGCCCGCGCCCAGCAATGAAGACCGAACACAGCCATAAATAAATAAATAAAGTTATTTATTTATTTATTTATTTAAAATTGAAGTTAGTTGACATACGATATTAGGTTACTTTCAGGTGTGCAACATAGTGATTTGACAATCAAACCCATTATGAAGTGATCACCATGATAAGTCTAGTAATCATTTGTTACCACAAAAATTATTAGTGTTATTGACTATATTCCTTATGCTGTATATTACATCCCTTTGACTTATTTTGTACCTGGAAATTTGTACCTTTTAATCCTCTTCACCTTTTTTTCTCTTTTCCCCACCACCCTCCCCTCTGGCAACCACCAGTTTGCTCTCTGTATCTAAAAGTCTGTTTCTGTTTTGTTTGTTCAATTCTTTTTCAGATTCCACATATGAGATCGTACAGTATTTGTTTTTCTGTTTCTGGCTTATTTCCCTTAGCATAATACCCTCAAGGTCCATCCTTGTTGTTTCAAATGACACGACTTCATCCAAATCTCCACAACTTTTGATAATTGAATGACGTGTGTCTTATAAAAGGAAAATAATAGGTTCATAGAAAGCCCATGTCATAAAAACACCCAAGCCCCACTGTATCTTGTCTCTAGTCTGATGGGATACTGCTGGAAGGATGAAAGTACAGGCAGAAAAGTACCCAGTCGGGGCTTCCCTGGTGGCACAGTGGTTAAGAATCCTCCTGCCAATTCAGGGTACACGGGTTCGAGCCCTGGTCCGGGAAGATCCCACATCCTGTGGAGCAAGTAAGCCCGTGCGCCACAACTACTGAGCCTGTGCTCTAGAGCCCACGAGCCACAACTTCTGAGCCCATGTGCCACAACTGCTGAAGCCTGCGTGCCTAGAGCCTGTGCTACACAGCAAGAGAAGCCACCACAATGAGAAGGCTGTGCACCGCAACAAAGAGTAGCCACCCCCGCTTGCTGCAACTAGAGAAAGCCCGCGCTCAGCAACAAAGACCCAGTGCAACCAAAAAAAAACATAAACAAACAAATAAATAAATAAAATAAAAGTACCCAGTGGGTGGAAAGAGTATTGTCTACTCTGCATTTATGTGAACTTAGGGTCTATTTAATTTTTTTTTAACAGAGTTTTGTTTGTTTTTGTTGCCTACTCTGTGCCAAAGAAGTATAGGCTCTGAGGAATCAGAAATGAATGAGACTCAGTCTATTTCCCTCCAAACACTCAGTATCTACTTGGATAAGGACAAAATAAAACATCTCCTCAGATCCAGAGATATTCATACTTTAGATGACAATTTATTTTAATCAAATAGTATGAAGCTGGCCTGTTAATAGTATCTGAAATTTATTGTGCCCTGTGTACATTCATTACATATGTAATTAAATATGTAGTTTCCACTATACTGTTTAATTCTTACAACAAAGCAGTTGTATCAACTAGGAATTGACTCAGATGACAACACTGAGGTTCAGAGATACAAAGAGCTTGCCCCACGTCACTCAAGATAATAAATAGAGGAGACAAAATTAAATTATCAGTCTCTGATGCCCATACACTAAATATCTTCACTTTGTTTCCATGCACTTCATAAAGTACAACAGAAGTACTTCAGAAGTACGGTGGTCTTAACTAAAAGCACAGCTAAGAAATATCTTTTAACTGATTTCCGTTTCCTAACTAAGAATGGAACACAACACTCTGCCTTTATGTCTCCTTTAGAGATTGAGAAGGACTAAAGCACAAGAATAAAGGAGGACATGGACAGCTGAAGCAAAATCTAGGGGCAGGAGCAAGAGAGACATCTGTGCTACATTACAATCTGCTGATCCTCTATGAGTCCTCCCTTGATCTCAGCTCTCCTTCCTAGAGTCAATGCAGCAAGGGTACCCCTTACCCTCCACTGAGGTCTACCGGGAACCCCTAAAAGGACAGAGGGCAGTGAACATGTGGTCTCTGCCTGAAGTGACCAGGCAAATAAAATGACAGGAGAGAATTCTGGCTAAGTGCCCTGTGTCTGGAGGCTGGATGCCTGGATTCAAACGTGAATTCACTCCTATTTTACCTCATGACCTAATACAAGTTATATTTAAATGCTGTGCTCCCTTATTCATCTGTGAAGTGACAATACTGTTCATTCCTCTTTCTTGGTGGTGATTACGCAGTTGAAATGAAACAAGCTACATGGAACACTTAGAGCCTGGAACCTAGGAAATCCTCAATGAAGAATCATGATACCATGTTTACTGTCTTATCCTCATCCACGTCCTCACTTCATGATTTTGGAGTACTTAGGGGACAGTTTAGAGAGAACTGCTTCCTGCTATCGTGGGGGTAATGCCCATGGGAACTAGCACTAATGTGGGAGGAAAGCAGAACTCTGAATGAGAGCTCTTGGACCCCACCAGAACCAAGGACATAAAACGTCAGTGCCCGGAGCTGAAACTTTGCACACTAGTGCCCTACCATCTGTCTATCCCAACTGTTTTGCTTGTTCTGACCATGAGGAAACACCACTCCCGCGACCCCTCCTCCATCCACTGTCTCCCATAGCACTCACTGGGCTGTGCTGAGACCCTGCTGGTGCATGCCCAAGGGGGACCAGTCTGCTGCCCCTCTCTGCCTGGTGAGCAATGATGGCTGAAGCTCTATCCTCAGGATTGGCAGAAAGACAGACTCCAGCCAGAGCCTCCTGATGGGGATGACTAGTCTGGGAGGAGGAGGCACAGGTGTGAAGCCTGCTAGACATGGACCGGCAACCTGAAGGGCTGGAGACGCAGGCTGACTATTTACAGTTGCGGGGCCTTGAATGCTTGATGCACAGAGCTCCTAATTAGCTAGATTAGTCCATGCCCTCCATTTTCTGAAGACTTCACAACTTTGGGAGAACCACAAGAAGAGAAAAGTCAGTGTCCATGGTTCAGCTCAATTACTTCTGAGCCCCACGTCTTCCCAGGGGAAAATTCACTTGGCCTCCTCTCGTCACATATCCAAAGGGCCCTTCCTGTAAAGATCAGGCTTATCATTTCCTCACCTTAAAATTCAATTGCAATATTGATGACTGAAATTGCATTCATGATGAAATAATATCAGGAATATTGGCGTCTTTATTGTTAACACTTACCATGCTAGAATCCGAAAATATTTCCATGTTTGAACACTTTTATATGAGCAAGAAAACCTTCACAGTTTTCTCAATATAAGTCCTTCTCATTCCGTGTAGAGTTTAGTCCGTATTAATTTTTTGTTGCTAATTTAAATTATATCCTTGGTTTTTTTTTGTTTTGTTTTTTTTGTGGTACGTGGGCCCCTCACTGTTGTGGCCTGTCCCGTTGCGGAGCACAGGCTCCGGATGCGCAGGCTCAGCGGCCATGGCTCACGGGCCCAGCCGCTCCGCGGTATGTGGGATCTTCCCGGACCGGGGCACGAACCCGTGTCCCCTGCATCGGCAGGCGGACTCCCAACTACTGCGCCACCAGGGAAGCCCCTTGGTTTTATTTATTCCTAATTGGTTTATTTTGGCATAGTAGAAAATAATTAAATTGTATATTTGCATTGTCTAGCACTCTTTATTCTAAGAGTGCCTCTAGTTGTTTTTCTTGAGTAGAAGTATATTATCTGAAACTATTCATCATTGTGGTTTTTCCCTTTTGCATAGGCTACCTCTCCTTGTAACACAATAAAATGGTGATAGAATGGCGACATCCAAAAAAATTTAAAAATGGGCAGAAAACCTGAATAGACTTTTTTTTAAAGGCAATATGCAGATGGCCAACAGACACATGGAAAGATGCTCAACATCACTAATCATCAGGGAGAAGCAAATCAAAACCACTTGTCAGAATGGCTATTATCAAAAAAACAAGAGAAATAAATGGTGATGAGGATGTGAAGAAAAGGGAACCCTCCTGTACTTTTGTTGAGAATGTAAATTGGTACAGCCACCATGGAAAACAGTATGGAGATTCCTCAAAAAATTAAAAATAGAAGTACCAGCAGTTCCACTTCTGGGTATGTACTCAAAGAAAATGAAAACACTAATTCAAAAGGATATATGCACCCTTATGTTCATTACATTATTTACAATAGCCATGATATGGAAGCCACCTAAGAGCCCATCAACAGATGAATGGATAAAGAAGATTGGTATATATATATATATATATATATATATATATATATATATATATATATATGTATATATACATATACATATACATAAGTTTGTATATATATACAATGGAATATTATAAAAAAAAGGATTAAATCTTGCCATTTGTAACAACATGGATGGACCTAGAGGGTATTATGCTAAGTAAAATAAGTCAGACAGAGAAAAACAAATACTGTATGATTTCACTTGTATGTGGAATCTAAAAATCAAAACAAATAAACAAACATAACTAAACAAAACAGGCATAGATACAGAGGACAAACAGGTGGTTGTCAGGGAGGTGGGTGGGGGGAGATAGAAATAGGAGAGGGAAATTAAGAGATACAAACTTTCAGTTACAAAATAAATAAGTCATAGATATGAAATGTACACTGTGGAAAATATAGTCAATAACTATGTAATATCTTTGTATGGTGACAGATGACAACTTGTCATGGTGATCGTTTCAAAATGTATAGAAATATCAAATCACTATATTGTGTACCAGCAACTAACATAGTGTTGTAGGTCAATTATACTTCAAAAAACAAACAAACTCATTGAAAAAGAGATCTAATTTGTGGCCACCAGAAATGGGGAGTGGGGGAGGGAGAATTGGATGAAGGTTGTTAAAGGCATAGACATTATGCTATAAAGTAAATAAGTACTAAGGATGTAATGCACAACATGACAAAGCTAATTGACACTACTATACATTATATATGAAAGCTGTTAAAAGAGTACATCCTCAGAGTTCTCACCCAACCATAAGTACATTTCTAAGAGCTTTGTTGAGGTATAATTGATATACAGTAAGCCACATGATTTAATAAGTTTTCACATGTGTATATACTTATAAAACCACCACCTTGGGCTTCCCTGGTGGCGCAGTGTTTGGGAGTCCGCCTGCCGATGCAGGGGACATGGGTTCGTGCCCCGGTCCGGGAGGATCCCACATGCCGTGGAGCGGCTGGGCCCGTGAGCCACGGCCGCTGGGCCTGTGCGTCCGGAGCCTATGCTCCGCAACGGGAGAGGCCACAACAGTGGGAGGCCTGCGTACCGCAAAAAAAAAAAAAACACCTTACTAAAGATAATAAACGTATTCATCAGCCCAGAAGTTTCCTCTTTGTCCAACGCAATTCCTCCTTGCCATCCCTCTTCCTTTCCCACCAGGCAACCACTGATTGGATTTCTGTCACTATAGATTTTTTTTACATTTTCTAGAATTTTAAATAAATGGAATCAGGAGGAGCTTCAAGATGGCGGAAGAGTAAAACATGGAGATCACCTTACTCCCCACAAATACATCAGAAATACATCTACATGTGGAACAACTCCTACAGAACACCTACTGAATGCTGGCAGGAGACCTCAGACCTTCCAAAAGGCAAGAAACTCCCCTACCTCCCTGGGAAGGGCAAAAGAATAAAGAAAAAACAGAGACAATAGAATAGGGACGGGACCTGCACCAGTGGGAGGGAGCTGTGAAGGAAGATAGGTTTCCACACACTAAGAAGCCCCTTCGCAGGAGGAGACTGCAGGTGGCGGAGGGGGGAAGCTTCGGAGCCGCGGAGGAGAACACAGCAACAGGGGTGCGGAGGGCAAAGCAGACAGATTCCCGCACAGAGGATCGGTGCCGACCGGCATTCACCAGCCCGAGAGGCTTGTCTGCTCACCCGCCGGGGCGGGCAGGGGGCTGGGAGCTGAGGCTCGGGCTTCGGTCAGAGCGCAGGGAGAGGACTGGGGTTGGCAGTGTGAACACAGCATGCAGGGGGTTAGTGCGCCACGGCTGGTCGGGAGGGATTCCGGGGAAAAGTCTGGACCTGCCGAAGAGGCAAGAGACTTTTTCTTGCCTCTGTTTCCTGGTGCGAGAGGAGAGGGCATTCAGAGCAATGCTTAAAGGAACTCCAGAGACGGGCGCGAGCTGCGGCTAACAGGGCGGACCCCAGAGACGGGCATGAGAAGCTAAGGCTGCTGCTGCAGCCACCAAGAAGCCTGTGTGCGAGCACAGGTCACTATCCACACCTCCCCTCCTGGGAGCCTGTGCAGCCCGCCACTGCCAGGGTCCCAGGATCCAGGGACAACTTCCCCAGGAGAACACACGGCGCCTCAGGCTGATGCAACGTCACTCCGGCCTCTGCCACCGCAGGCTCGCCCCGCATCCTTGCCCCTCCCGCTCCCCGGCCTGAGTGAGCCACAGCCCCCGAATCAGCTGCTGCTTTAACCCCGTCCAGTCTGAGCGAAGAACAGATGCCCTCAGGTGACCTACACGCAGAGGCGGGTCCAAATCCAAAGCTGAACCCCAGGAGCTGTGCGAACAAAGAGAAAGGGAAATTTCTCCCAGCAGCCTCAGGAGCAGTGGATTAAATCTCCACAATCAACTTGATGTCCCCTGCATCTGTGGAATACCTGAATAGACAACGAATCATCCCAAACTGAGGAGGTGGGCGTTGGGAGCAACAATATATATTTTTCCCCCCTTTTTCTCTTTTTGGGGGTATGTATGTGTATCCTTGCAATCTGTATAGCTTTGCTTTTACCATTTGTCCTAGAGTTCTGTCTGTCCGTTTTTTGGGGTTTTTTTTAGTATAGTTTTTAGCACTTGTTATTATTGGTGGATTTGTTTTCTGGTTTGGTTGCTCTCTTCTTTCTTTCTTTTTTTAAATATTTTATTTTTTAAAAAATTTTCTTATTACTTTAACAAAATTTTTAATAATTATTTTTTATTTTAATAACTTTTATTTTATTTTACATTATTTTATTTTATCTTCTTTCTTTCGTTCTTTCTTTTTTCTCTCCCTTTTATTCTAAGCTGTGTGGATGACAGGCTCTAGGTGCTCCGGCCAGGTGTCAGGGCTGTGCCTCTGAAGTGGGAGAGCCAAGTTCAGGACACTGGTCCACAAGAGACCTCCCAGTTCCATGTGATATCAAACAGCGAACATCTCCCAGAGATCTCCATCTCAACGCCAAGACCCAGCTCCACTCAATGACCAGCAAGCTACAGTGCTGGACACCCTATGACAAACAACTAGCAAGACAGGAACACAGCACTTTCCATTAGCAGAGAGGCTGCCTAAAATCATAATAAGACCACAGACAGCCTGAAACACACCACCATATGTGGACCTGCCCACCAGAAAGACAAGGTCCAGCCTCATCCACCAGAAGACAGGCACTAGTCCCCTCCACCAGGAAGCCTACACAACCCACTGAACCAACCTTAGCCACTGGGAGCAGACACCAAAAACAACGGGAACTACGAAACTGCAGCCTGCGAAAAGGAGACCCCAAACACAGTAAGTTAAGCAAAATGAGAAGACAGAGAAACACACAGCAGATGAAGGAGCAAGGCAAAAACCCACCAGACTTAACAAAGGAAGAGGAAATAGGCAGTCTAACTGAAAAAGAATTCAGAATAATGATAGTAAAGATGATCCAAAATCTTGGAAATAGAATGGAGAAAATACAAGAAACATTTAACAAAGAACTAGAAGAATGAAAGAGCAAACAAACAGTGATGAATAACAAAGTAAATGAAATTTAAAATTCTCTAGAAGGGATCAATAGCAGAATAACTGAGGCAGACGAATGGATAAGTGTGGAAATAACTACTGCAGAGCAGAATAACGGAAAAAGAATGAAAAGAATTGAGGACAGTCTCAGAGACCGCTGGGACAACATTAAACGCACCAACATTCGAATTATAGGGGTCCCAGAAGAAGAAGAGAAAAAGAAAGGGACTGAAAAAATATTTGAAGAGATTATAGTTTAAAGCTTCCCTAATACAGAAAAGGAAATAGTTAATCAAGTCCAGGAAGCACAGAGAGTTCCATACGGGATAAATCCAAGGAGAAACGTGCTGAGACACATATTAATAAAGCTATCAAAAATTAAATACAAAGAAAATATATTAAAAGCAGCAAGGGAAAAACAACAAATAACACACAAGGGAATCCCCATAAGGTTAACAGCTGATCTTTCAGCAAAAACTCTGCAAGCCATAAGGGAATGGCAGGACATATTTAAAGTGATGAAGGAGAAAAACCTACAACCAAGATTACTCTACCCAGCAAGGATCTCATTCAGATTTGATGGAGAAATTAAAACCTTTACAGACAAGCAAAAATTAAGGGAATTCAGCACCACCAAACCAGCTTTCCAACAAATGCTAAAGGAACTTCTCTAGGCAGGAAACACAAGAGAGGGAAAAGACCTACAATAACAAACCCAAAACAATTAAGAAACTGGTAATAGGAACATACATATCAATAATTACCTTAAATGTAAATGGATTAAAATTTCCAGCCAAAAGACATAGACATACAAAAACAACACCTGGATACATGCTGTCTACAAGAAACCCACCTCAGACCTAGGGACACATACAGACTGAAAGTGAGGGGATAGAAAAAGATATGCCATGCAAATGGAAATTTAAAAAAAGGTGGAGTAGCAATTCTCATGTCAGACAAAATAGACTTTAAAACAAAGACTATTACAAGCGACAAAGAAGGACACTACATAATGTTCAAGGGATCAATCCAAGAAGAAGATATAACAATAGTAAATATTTATGCACCCAACATAGGAGCAACTCAATACATAAGGCAAATACTAACAGCCATAAAAGAGGAAATCGACAGCAACACAATCATGGTAGGGGACTTTAACACCCCACTTTCACCAATGGACAGATCATCCAAAATGAAAATAAATAAGGAAACACAAGCTTTAAATGATACATTAAACAAGATAGACTTAATTGATATTTATAGGACATTCCATCCAAAAACAACAGAATACACATTCTTCTCATGTGCTCATGGAACATTCTCCAGGATAGATCATATCTTGGGTCACAAATCAAGCCTTGGTAAATTTAAGAAAATTGAAATCGTATCAAGTATCTTTTCCGACCAAAACGCTATGAGACTAGATATCAATTACAGGAAAATATCTGTAAAAACTACAAACACATGGAGGCTAAACAATACACTACTTAATAACCAAGAGATCACTGAAGAACTCAAAGAGGAAACCAAAAAATACCTAAAAACAAATGACAGTGAAAACACAATGACACAAAACCTATGGGATGCAGCAAAAGCAGTTCTAAGAGGGAAGTTTATAGCAATACAATACTACCTTAAGAAACAAGAAACATCTCAAATAAACAACCTAACCTTGCACCTAAAGCAATTAGAGAAAGAAGAACAAAAAAACCCCAAAGTTAGCAGAAGGAAAGAAATCATAAAGATCAGATCAGAAATAAATGAAAAAGAAATGAAGGAAACAATAGCAAAGATCAATAAAATTAAAGCTGGTTCCTTGAGAAGATAAACAAAATTGATAAACCATTAGCCAGACTCATCAAGAAAAAAAGGGAGAAGACTCAAATCAATAGAATTAGAAATGAAAAAGGAGAAGGAACAACTGACACTGCAGAAATACAAAGAACCATGAGAGATTACTACAAGCAATTATATGCCAATAAAATGGACAGCCTAGAAGAAATGGACAAATTCTTAGAAAAGCACAACCTTCTGAGACTGAGCCCAGAAGAAGTAGAAAATATAAACAGACCAATCACCAGCACTGAAATTGAGACTGTGATTAAAAATCTTCAAACAAACAAAACCCCAGGACCAAATGGCTTCACAGGCAAATTCTATGAAACATTTAGAGAATAGCTAATACCTATCCTTTTCAAACTCTTCCAAAATATAGCAGAGGGAGGAACATTCCTAAACTCATTCTATGAAGCCACCATCACCCTGATACCAAAACCAGACAAAGATGTCACAAAGAAAGAAAACTACAGGCCAATATCACTGATGAACATAGATGCAAAAATCCTCAACAAAATGCAAGCAAACAGAATCCAACAGCAAATTAAAAGGATCATATACCATGATCTAGTGGGGTTTATCCCAGAAATGCAAGAATTCTTCAATATATGCAAATCAATCAATGTGATACACCATATTAACAAATTGAAGGAGAAAAACCATGTGATCATCTCAACAGATGCAGAAAAAGCTTTTGACAAATTCAACACCCAATTATGTTAAAAACCTTCCAGAAAGTAGGCATAGAGGGAACTTACCTCAACATAATTATAAGGCCATATATGACAAACCCACAACCAACATCGTTCGCAATGGTGAAAAACTAAAATCATTTCCTCTATATCAGGAACAATACAAGGTTGTCCACTCTCACAACTGTTATTCAACATAGTATTGGAAGCTTTAGCCACAGCAGGCAGACTAGAAAAAGAAATAAAAGGAAACCAAAACCAAAATGAAGAAGTAAAGCTGTCACTGTTTGCAGGTGACATGATACTCCACATAGAGAATCCTAAAGATGCTACCAGAAAACTACTATAGCTAATCAATGAATTTTGTAAGGTAGCAGGATATAAAATTAATGCACAGAAATCTCTTACATTCCTATACACTAATGATGAAAAATCTGAAAGAGAAATTAAGGAAACACTCCTATCTACCACTGCAACAAAAAGAATAAAATACCTAGGAATAAACCTACGTAAGGAGACAAAAGACCTGTATGCGGAAAACTATAAGACACTCATGAAAGAAATTAAAGATGACACAAATAGATGGAGAGATATACCATGTTCTTGGATTGGAAGAATCAACATTGTGAAAATGACTGTACTACCCAAAGCAATCTACAGATTCAATGCAATCCCTATCAAACTACCACTGGCATTTTTCACAGAACTAGAACAAAAAATTTCACAATTTGTATGGAAACACAAAAGACCCCGAATAGCCAAAGCAATCTTGAGAAAGAAAAACGGAGCTGGAGGAATCAGCTCCCTGACTTAAGACGATACTACAAAGCTACAGTCATCAAGACAGTATGGTACTGGCACAAAAACAGAAATATAGATCAATGGAACAGGATAGAAACCCAGAGATAAACCCATGCACATATGGTCACCTTATCTTTGATAAAGGAGGCAAGAATATACAGTGGAGAAAAGACAGCCTCTTCAATAAGTGGTGCTGGGAAAGCTGGACAGCTACTTGTAGAAGAATGAAATTAGAAAACTGCCTAACACCATACACAAAAATAAACTCAAAATGGATTAGAGACCTAAATGTAAGGCCAGACACTAAAAACTCTTAGAGGAAAACAGGCAGAACACACTATGACATAAATCACAGCAAGATCCTTTTTGACCCACCTCCTAAAGAAATGGAAATAAAAACAAAACCAAAAACAAATGGGACCTAATGAAACTTAAAAGCTTTTGCACAGCATGGGAAATGATAATCAAGATGAAAAGACAATGCTCGGAAAGGGAGAAAATATTTGCAAACAAAGCAACTGACAAAGGATTAATCTCCAAAACATACAAGCAGCTCATATAGCTCAATATCAAAAAACAAACAACCCAATCCAAAAATGGGCAGAAGACCTCAATAGACATTTCTCCAAAGAAGATATACAGATTGCCAACAAACACATGAAAGCATGCTCAACATCAGTAATCATTAGAGAAATGCAAATCAAAACTGCAATGAGGTTCACCTCACACCGGTCAGAATGGCCATCATCAAAAAATCTACAAACAATAAGTTCTGGAGAGGGTGTGGAGAAAAGGGAACCCTCTTGCACTGTTGGTGGGTATGTAAACTGATACAGCCACTATGGAGAACAGTATGGAGGTTCCTTAAAAAACTACAAATAGAACTACCATACGACCCAGTAATCTCACTACTGGGTATATACCCTGAGAAAACCATAATTCAAAAAGAGTCATGTACCACAAAGTTCATTGCAGCTCTATTTACAATAGCCAGGACATGGAAACAACCTAAGTGTCCAGCTATAGATGAATGGATAAAGAAGATGTGGCATATGTATACAATGGAATATTACTCAGCCATAAAAAGAAATGAAATTGAGTTATTTGTCCTGAAGTGGATGGATCTATAATCTGTCCTACAGAGTGAAGTAAATCAGAAAGAGAAAAACAAATACAGTATGCTAACACATATATATGGAATCTAAAAAAAAAATTGTTCTGAAGAACCTAGGGGCAGGACAGGAATAAAGACGCAGATGTAGAGAATGGACTTGAGGACATGGGGAGGGGAAAGGGTAAGCTGGGACGAAGTTAGAGAGTGGCACTGACATGTATACACTACCAAATATAAAATAGATAGCTCGTGGGAAGCAGCTGCCTAGCACAGAAAGATTAGCTTGGTGCTTTGTGACCACCTAGAGGGCTGGATAGGGAGCCAGGGAGGGAGAAGCAAGAGGGAGGAGATGTGGGGATATATGTGTACATATAGCTGATTCACTTTGTTATAGAGCAGAAAGTATCACACCATTGTAAAGCAATTATACTCCAACAAAGAGTTAAAAAACTGTTTTTAAAACAGAGCAGATTTAAATTAAAGATAATCTATCATCATATTTTCCTGTAAAAATACTTAATATTTTCCTGTAAAAATACTTTCCTGTAAAAAAACAGATATGTTTGTGTCTCAAATATTATTTTTTTAAATATAGATGATTTAAAATAAAAAAGAAACAATAGTGCAGCCTTTGAGCAGGAATATACATAACAATATCTTTGAGTTGTTTTGCAGATACTGAAAACCTCCCCAGGTGGAAGAACTTAACTGTGTGCTGTCCACAAGCACGTAGACCCCAGATCGATTGGAACCAGAAGGTTGATGACAGTGACTCTCACTTCACCATCAACCAATCAGAAGAATGTCCAGGAGCTGATCATGCCCTCTTTGAACCATATTGTAAAACTCCTCACTACCCTCTCCAGGTTGGGACACACAGTTTTGAGGGCGTTAGCCTGCTGTGGCCCCCTTTGTCTGGCAAAGCAGTAAAGCTATTCTTTTCTACTTCACCCAAAACTCTGTCTCCAAGTTTTAATTCAGTTTTCGGTGTACAGAGGTCAGATTCAGCTTCAGCAGCTCTCACCACTCGTACCTGGTAGCTTCACTACTAAAGAGGAACTGGATTCAACTTAGCTGCTCAGGACTAAAAACATATATCTATATCTATATCTATATCTATATCTATATCTATATCTATATCTATCAGAAAAGAATTCTGATTGGTACAATCATGTCCTCTTTCCACGCTGGACAAATCAACTGTGGTCAAGAGACAGTGTGACTGGCAGCCCCTTCAGAACCACATTCACTTATTCAATTTATCAAACCTATTTTTAATGAGTATTTACTATGAGTCGATCATTATTTTAGGCTCAACTACCACAGGATAAAGAGGATCAGGAGCATGGGGAGGACAGGTTGTCCTAGTAAAAAAGGGTGGTCCTAGTAAACTCATTGAGAAAGTTACATTGGTGAAGATGGTGAATGACTTAGGTGAGTGGTATCTGGGGAAAGAGTGCCCCAGGCAGAGGGTAAGGTTAATACAAAGACCCTGAGGTAGGAGGTTGCCTGGGGGGAATGTAGCTGGAGCAGAGCAAGGGAGCACAGAAGAAGAGGAGAAGAGGTATCATCGGCTGATCGTGTGAGACTTTCTCTGCCACTGAAGGACTTTTGCTTTCATTTTCTCTGAGTGATGTGAGGAATAATTGTAGGGTTTACAGCAGACACATGACATGATTAGGAATTTTAAAAGATTCTGGATGCTGGGTTGAGTGTGGATTGTAGGATGTGAGGAAGCCTGCTTGGAGTTTACCTGTAGGCACGCTAGGTGAGATATAGGTGGGTAGGACCAAGGTGGGGATAGCAGCGTAAGGGTTGAGAATTGGTCTGTTGAGCTATATTTTGAAGGCAGAGCCAAAAGGATTTGCTTCCAGGCAGGATACATGTGTGAGAGAAAGAGAGGAGACAAGAATGTCTCCAGGGTTGGGGCCTGAACAACTGAAAAAATGGAATTGCATCTATTGAGACAGGGAGGGCTGTGGGTGGAGCAAACTTGGGAAGGAAAGGGGACATTAGAGATTCAAGTTTGAAATGTCAAAATTGAGATATTTCAAATGGATATATATTATGTGATTCTACTCACATGAGGTAGCAAGAGACAGAAAATAGAATGGTGGCAGCCAGGGGCTGGAGGAAGGGAGGAAATAGCATTAGCATTTAATGGGTACAGAGATTCAGTTTGGGAAGATGAAAAAGTTCTGGAGATGGATGGTGGTGATGGTTGCCCAACAATGTGAATGTGTTTAATGCCAAGTGTACACAATTATACACTTATAAATGGTTAAGATGGAGATGGATCCAAAAAATATTGCTGTGATTTATGTCAAAGAGGGTTCTGCATATATTTTCCTCTAAAAGATTTTTAGTACCCAGTCTTACATTTAAGTCTTTAATCCATTTTGAGTTTATTTTTGTACATGGTGTTAGAGAATGTTCTAATTTCATTCTTTTACATTCATGTTATATAAATTTAACCACAATAAAAAACATTAAGTAGTGCAAAATAATGGAGAAAGATTGAGATTTATTTCAGATAATGTTTTCAATGTCATTATAAAATAATAGAGATTGATTGGAATGTTTTAGATAAAAATTTTAATATCATTCCTCAACAGTCTAGACCAGGGTTTCTCAACCTCAACAATATTGATATTTTTGGTCTGTATTCTTTTTCATAGGGGACTGTCCTGTATATTGTATGATATTTAAAATCACCCCTTACCTCTACCCACTAGATGCCAGCACTGAGTTATGATAAGCAGAAATGTCCCCTGTTATTGTGAGGTTAAGACTCACAGACTAAAGGATGGGGTTTTAAAAGTTCTAAAAATAATAAAGGGATAAAAAAGTGAGTTTAGAAATTTCCCAATTACACATCAAAAAATTAATGTGAGTAGGTTTGTGTTCTTTCAAAGATACTCATCATGTGTGGAGGAATTGAGAAAAACAAAAAGAAAAATAACTAATTGTACTGCATAAACATCAATATCTGTTTTTCATGTACCACTTCTTGTACGCTCATCTTTGGCAGTGACCCTAATATCTGATCTTTTCTACTCACAATGCTATAACTTCATTTTAACATTGTTTTTGCTAAGGTCCAAACACATTAAAGGACCCCAGCATTTACCTCCAGTCTCTCCAATCCACCTTTGTTCACTTGGTATTTGGCCAAGGATACTCACCATGGAGGTGGGGGGGGCACTGGGAATTGGGAAAAGAACAAAGCATACATCACATTATAGGGCACAGACATAACTACCTTTGGTTTTAATATCCCAATTCCTATAAATTCAACTTTGTCATTGACTCTAGTAAGTTATTCATTTTACTCTCTATGAAATAACTGCATTTTAGTAATACATTTTTGCCGTGGATGAATTATTTTAAATATGTCAACACATAGTCTCTCCCTCTCATATCCACCTGTACCTATCCACCATGTGCTCTACCGTAAAAATACCCCCTGTCACTTATCCCCACAAGGTAAATAACATCCTTCTCTCCATATCCAATTTGATTTTGGTATAAAGTTTTCTTCACATCAATGACAAACCAATCTCTGCCTTCCTCAGAAAGAGGTCTCTGAGTCAGGAAGGCTGCATGGACAGGATTTAGAAGGTTACATCACTCCACTTTCCACCTACATCCCACTTTATACAGTAGAAAAAAACAGGTGAGCCCAAGCACATTTTACTTATTAAAGTCTTCAAGATCTAAGACCACAATGAAATCTAATGAAAATATATATTCTGGAGTGAGTTGATTCATCTCTACTTAGAAGAAATCATGTTCACTGGGAACATTTGTTACGTTTGGCCATAGAATAGCTGTAGGTTGGCCTGGTGTTGATGGAGGGGCTGTCCTAGTGCATCAGAAACAAGGGGGTCTACTTGAGACTGCATGACCTAAAGCAGTAGAGTGGGGTCTGTCGTACAAAATGCAGTACCCAATGGAGAGAAAGTCCTACCCATATGCTAGTTTGTGTCCAGGGAATTTTTGTTGAGATCATGGTGGTGTGACTAATTTGGGAATATGCTGAAAAGTAGATGGACAGGGCCTGAGTCTTGAATTGCTTGGAGCACATAGTCCTTATAGAGGATGGGCCCTGTGTGGTGGGCAGTATCTGAGATACTCTCACTGATCCCAACTCCTGGTTTTCATTGCTTTGTGTATCTTACTGCCACTGAGGGTGAGATGTACATAGAGACCCACTTCCAACAATGAGAATATGGAAGAAAGGTTGGGAAGTCCCTGCTGAGAATAGAGTAAAAAAAAATCTGGCTTTCTTCTTGCTGCCTCTCTCTTGCATTCTTGATGGCTCATATTGATAAAAAACAACTGCCCAACCAGGAAGCCATGTGTCAAGGAACTGAAAGAATTCTCTGGACAATATTCTGTGAACAGGTGAATCCTACCAACAGCCTCATGAGTGTGCTTGAAAGTGGACATCTGCTGATCCAGTTTTGAGATGCCTGCAGCCCTGGCTGATCTTGACTGCAACCTTCTGGGAGGCCCACTGAAATATTTAATTAAAGTATCAGGTATTAAAGAATAAAAGTCAATAGTTTTCTAATATGCCAATGTAATTCATTTAGAGAAAAAACTTAGAAATGAAGATTCACTCAAATTAGCACACACACACAAAAAAAAGGAAAGAAAGATGTCCAACCCAGTAATCTCTACCATACCTAATGCCAGCTGAGCAAGGGTAAAGAAATGAAAATAAGAAGTTATCCTTAGAGACAAATATTAACTGTGAAAATGGAAAGTATCACATCCTTGGTATAGACCTAGTGCTGCATAGATTTCATGATCGATACAATGGATCTGTAGATAACAAAACACACATTGAGTGGTTAAATTGAGAAAAAAAGTCTGAGTTTTATGTTAGAATTCTGCAAGTTAGAAGTAAGAAGCAAGAGTACAGGTGAATTTCCTCTTGAGGAGAAGAGGGACCTAGATCCTTCCCAGGACATTCACTTTTATCCTTTTTCTGTTCTGTGAATATTAGCAAGTCTCCAGAGCTTGGGACAATGTGGACCAACTGGCTAATTATGAGCTTTGGACATTGAGCCCTAAGGTCATACCATTGTAAATAATTGGTCAGTGTCTTCAGCTCATTAATTGGTCAGTTCTAACATTGTGGCTCCCCACCCGTGTCTCCATCCTTTGTAGGAAGCTGCATCAGAAGGTCCCAGCCTGAGTCTGTCTTCAGTCCTGAGGGCACACCCTGAGACTTCATCACACAGCAGGCAGGAGAGGGGCAGTGAATCTGCGCTCCTTGGTCATGCTCCAGCAGAGATGCAGCCCAGCCCAGTAAGTGCTGAGGGAGAAAGTGATGGATGAAGGGAGTGTTGGGAGCATGATTTTTTCCTCAACAAGACAAACATGGCAGTTGGGACAGAGAGTTGGGGGGACACCAGTATACAAATTACAGATTAGAGCCCTATGACATTTATGTTCTTGGTTCTGGTTGGAATTTCCTCCTCAAGAGGACAAATGTGATATTTGGTATAGAAAGATGAGAGGGCACGAATACAAACAGTTTTGGAATAAAGCCTTTTGGAGCTTAACGTTCTTTGTTCTGGTTGGGGTGTGAGAACTCTCATTCAGAGATCTGCTTCCACCCTCACTGGTTCTGGCTCTGGCTGGCATCTCCCCCACTGTAGCAGCAAATGGGTCCCTGGAAACTTCCCCCTAAGCACTTCAAATAGTTATGAAAGTGGCGATAAGGATGAGGAGGATGACGTGAACCATAACATCAGTTATGATGTGATGTGATGTGATGTGATGTGATGTGATGTGATGTGATGTGATGTGATGTTATGTTATGTTGTTATGTTATGTTATGTTATGTTATTGAAGGCTTCCTAAGTGTCAGGCTCTGAGGTATGACTTTTATGTTTCTTGTTTGATTACACCTGCATAATTTCTCCCAAATTATAAGTGCACACCTAAGTATTATTATAGTAAGAGGAAAGAAACACAGCATTTTATGTAACAGGTACCAGGTCATGAGTTAGAAAGTGTTGAAGCCAGTCATTCTGGGCAGACTGAGTCCAGACACAGGGCATCTGGGCAGTTTTCCCCCTGCCACCCCAAACAGTCATGTTACTTTCCTGTCAGTCCTGGTAGAGATTCCCTGCTCACTTTGCCCTTCCTACTTGGAGTTTTCTGGAGGACACAGGGGAGGGTAGTAGGTAGCACTTGCTGCATCAGCTAAAGGAAGGATGTCTAAGAACACAGGTGAGGTCATAGAAATAATTGGCACCTGACATTTCAGGGTAGATGTCTCTGTTGACCCTGTTCCTGGATTTCATGTCACCTGTCCACCTTCTCCTCTGTACTTATAATCGTCTGACTCAGTCATGAAAGGAGACATAAAATCAGAGTCTTAAGGTTCATTCCTATGCAGGAAAATTAAAACAGTTTTAAAAATCTACCCAAGATGCGTCTGTGGTTAGACTGCTGTACCTCTGCTTAAAACTTTCAGAAAGTCTGAAAACAATGACATTTAGGGCATGGAACTTAGAGAATAAAAACTTAATTTTGGAGCAGCTGATTCGGAGGCTCTGGCAGAAACTAAACACACCATTGTAAAGCAATCATAGTCCAAAAAAGATGTTTAAAAAAACAAAACTTAATTTTGAATCGTCTATGCTCCACTAATTCTTAGTGTGTTATGGGACAATTTCTTAGAATCCATGAGACTTAGTATTCTCAACTGAGTTGATTCCTCATTGATTCAAACCCACTGAATCAGGACTAAAAAAATAATGGTCACCCTCTATGCAATAGCTATGTGATGGATGCATAAAGAAAGGGCAAAATACATTTTTGATATTGTGTTACTAATAATGATAAAGCTAATGCTCGTGTCATTAGATTTAAATATCTGTTGATCTGATGTTATGGTTTCCCTACAACCCTGACAGGACATTTTATTTTATTTTATACAAGTACATTCTTCATAGATGAAAAGAAATGACTGAGGCTCATTTATTTCTGATTCCCCAGAGCCCATACCTTGTTGGCACAGAAGAGGCACCAAGGATTAAAAAAGAAAAGAAAACAGTTAAGTGTTGAATAAACTGTGTGGGCAATATAGCTTCCACACAGTGGACCATTCATGCTGGCGTTTTCATCTTTTTCAGAATGTCGCATAGGAATAGAGACAAGATAAAATAGTGCTTGCTTCTGTCTATGTCATGGGCTTTCTAAGGGACATGTTTTCTTTTCATTTAATAGCGTATGCAGGATTCAATCATTGAAAAGCCATTGCAGAAATTTTCATAAGTATGGGGAAAAAAGAGTCAGAAATGGAGGGGACAACACATCTTAATGCATGGGCTGAGACACATTTTAGGATTTCATATCATTCCATGCTCCAGTGTCCTGAGCCAGGAAAGGCTTCGATCTTTTCTGCCATATAATCCATAAAACATTATTAAATTGGGGGGATTATATTTAATTAATAAACATACTATCCCAATAATGATTGACATTCTTTATAAAAATGACCCAATATTTATAAGTTACAAATATCCCTTAAGTGCCACACATGGTGTAGTGCTGGGTATTAGACTTCTTTTCCAGGAAGGTACAGAAGCATAGAGAGGAGGAGAAATTTATACACACTCCACATACATGGGGTGAAAAATCCAGGACTCAATCCTTGATTTGCTTATTCCTGCACCAGTTCTCAGTCATCTCCCCTGTAGCTAAATAGCGTTTCTTTTCTAACCTAGTTTGTTGGCTCAGAATGTGAAATGAAGGTAGAAGAATTGATTTCATCCTCTTTGGTTCAGTGAGTCTATCTGTGAATTACAGGAACGCACCAGTAGTTCACAGGGGCCAGAATGGCACTAACATGATGGATTATAGGATTTTCTATAAATAGTCATGTTGTGCGGTCCAGTTTTGAAATCTAAGGTTGAAACAATTTCCTGTATAAGATGAAAATGTCATGTGCAGATATCATGACATTGTCACAAGGTAGACCTCAGGAATATTTTCAAATGATATCTTAACAAGTGATGATGTGGTTGATAGAAAATGATATTTGCATTGAAACAAATACAGACGACATTAGTAAAACTGAACATGCATCAATTCTTAGAAACTGCACAACTAGCCACCACTCTCATATTATATACAAATTCTCATTTGTATGATACCATATGAGCGAGGTACAGAATTTTCATAGGATTGTTGTAAGAAGAAAATGATATAAATTATAGTATACTATAAAATATGTAATGTAAATTAAATATTTAATAGTGAAAATACATTATATTATTACATTTTAAATATATGTGAAATATAAATTTGTTATATGTATAAATATAAATTTATAAAGTAAATGATGTTTTCCCTTACGTAATACTGTGCATTGGGTAAATGTTTGAAGTAACTGTATGTACTTCACAAAGAGACTTAACCACAAAGTTGTGGTAAACAAGCACATTTCAGAGGAAATATGTGTAGTATTCTGTTTAGGGAAGATTTTAAGAATGCAATTTAGATACATAAATGAATATTGACATTACAGAAGCACTGACAGGGAAATACACCCATCAACTTCATGACAATGGTTGCTTTTGGGGGACAGTTATATAGAGGAATGGGATTGAGCTAGATACCAAGAAAGTCCCTTTTTATGAGTAAATGTTCAAATCTCTATAAAAGCTGAGATCTGAAGGAAATATTATTAAATGTTTATATTTAAAAATAGGTGTTGGTTATTGATGAGACTAATAATAGGTAATATTAATGGAAATTTTTATAAGTGTTAGGCAATATTCTAAGTGGTATTTATCAAGTCCAGCTTGACATTAGGGTGACCAAGAAACGCACATGCAGAGATTCTGAAATAGGTCCTAGGCTGAGACCAGGGTACCTGTGAACTTTAAAATAAGCACACGTAAATTACCAATCAACTGGAGATGAAAACCATTGGTCTAAGCAATAATTTAAAAAAAATTCTTCCAATACTCTTACTAGGTAGGTTCAATTATTATCATAATTTCATAGATAAGGAAACTGCCCAACTGTGTTTACAGTACTTATTTTGAATAATTCTAGATTAAATCATAGTGTGACATGCCAAAATAATTAAACTGAGTTACCTTCAGGTAGGAGAAGACAAGGAATTGCAATCCCTGTATCAGGAAGAATTGACATGAAAATCTGCTGCATCTACATCAGAAGGCTGGGTTCAGACCCAGCTGTGGGACCTTCCCTGGTGCTGAACTCCTAAACCCTCCATAAACAGGAGGGTTTATGATGAGAACAAGACCACCAGGTATATGAAAAAGCGCTCAACATCAGTTAGTATCAGGAAACACAAGTCAAAACCTAAATCAAATATCACCTCACATCTGTTAGGATGGCTATTATTGAAAAAAAAACCATAACAAATGTTGACGAGGTTGTGGAGTTTAAGGGAACTCTTCATTTTCTTGAAAGAAACTGTGGCGTATATATATTAACAAAGGAATATTATTCAGCCATAAAAAGAAGGAAATCCTGCCATTTGTGACAACATGGATGGACCTGGAGGATATTATGCTTGTTGAAACACATACACCAGACATGGTCAGATACTGTATGATCTCACTTATGTTTGCAAGCTAAGAAAATCAAATTCTGAAAACCACAGATTAGAACTGTAGTTGTGAGGAGGAGGTGGTAGAGAAAGTGGGGAGATGTTGGTCAAAGGGTACAAACTTTCAGTTATAAAATGAATAAGTTCTGGGGATCTAATACACAGCCTGATGACTTGTTAATAATTCTGTATTGTAGTCTTGAAATCTGCTAAGAGAGATCTGCTTAACTGTTACTACACACACACACAAGTAGAAACTATGTGAGGTGACAGATATGTTAATTAACTTGATTTTGGTAATCATTCCCAATATCTATGTGTATTAAATCATCATTTTGAACATCTTTTAAAAACCTTCATGTTGCACAACTCAAATATGTACAATTTTGTCAATCATACTTCAATAAATTGAAAAAAAAGGAAAACAATGAAGTAGTATTATCCTACTAGTACTATCCCAGCACAGAATAGAGTCCACAAAAAGTAAAGTGGTCTCACACATCACACATTTTACCAACATGGTATTGGGTTGAAACAAATAACCTTGTATAAAATAAAAAATTTCAAGAGGGCTTCTTAAATTTTATTACCGTTTAATCATTGACAATGCTCTATACACTAACACCACATTCCAAGTCACCAATGCTGTATGATTGATCAGGTGTACTTAAGTAAACCACACTGATCAAAATTTGAAGTCCACCAAAGTCAAAGATATGAAGTATATACTTAATAACTTTTAAAACACAACCCTGATATTTGAGTAATTACTTATTTCATGAAGGAGGGAAGACAGAGAAACCAATGATAAAACTCTGAATATCACATAAAAATGTTTTCTGATTATGGACCTTCATTTTTAATTTAGAATCCAGATGACACACTCCCTCATGTCATAGAGATTTATAAATATTCTAAATAAAAGAAATACCTAGAATTTTATTTGAGTAAAATAAGATTTATATATCTATGGCTTAATTTCTTTTTTTATGGCTTAATTTCTTAAATTCAAATTATATTTTTTCATAAAGAGGGAAGGGAATTTCGCATTCTGTATTATTTCTAAAGTAGGTTGTATTTAACTGAGATCATGAATGTATTACCTCTAATGTTCTTGTTTCCGTTCACTTTTCAGTGAAGTTTTATAAAGAAAGAGTGAATAGACAGAGGTGAAAAACACAGAAACTGATGAGGAAACAGTTCTAAGCAGATAGAATTTGTCACACGGAGAAATATTGCTGAAGGTGCTGAGGTGTTTGATCTTAGAAATGAATTGCTTGAACCCAAAATATGGACACAGTGCCGCATGCCCGTTTACTTGTTTCCTTTTTTTTCCAGCCGTCTTTTCTTTTTCCAAAGGTGTCTAAGCTACACAGAACTGGAAATGTAACAAGTGTCTCAGAATTCTTCCTCACAGGCCTCTCAGATGATCCAGAACTGCAGCCTTTGCTCTTTATCCTGTTCCTGTCCTTGTACCTGGTCACCATATTGAGGAACCTGCTCATCATCCTGGCTGTTACCTCTGACCCCCACCTCCACATCCCCATGTACTTCTTCCTCTCCAACCTGTCCTTGGTTGACATCAGTTTCATCTCCACCACTGTCCCCAAGATGATCGTGAACATCCAAACTCATAGCAGAGTCATCTCCTATGAAGCCTGCCTGACACAGATGTCTTTTTTTTTTATCCTTTTTGTGTGTATGGATGGTATGCTTCTGACTGCAATGGCTTATGACAGGTTTGTGGCCATCTGTCACCCGCTGCGCTACCAGAGCATCAGGAACCCACGCCTCTGTTGCATTTTAGTTTTGGTGTCATTTTTTGTTAGCTTTTTGGAGTCCCAGGTGCACAATTTGATTGTGTTACAAGTTGCCTGCTTTAAGAATGTGGAAATTTCTAATTTCTTCTGTGACCCTTCTCGGCTCCTCAAGCTTGCCTGTTCTGACACTTTCACCAATAACATAGTCCTGTATTTTTTTGGGGCCACCTACGCTTTTCTCCTTTTCTCAGGGATCTTTTTCTCTTACTATAAAATTCTTTTTTCCATTCTAAGAGTCCCCTCATCAGGACGAATGTATAAAGCCTTCTCCACCTGTGGTTCTCACCTGGCAGTTGTATGCATATTTTATGGAACAGGCCTTGGTGCGTACCTCAGCTCAGCCATCTCACCATCTCCCAGGAAGGATACAGTGGCCTCGGTAGTGTACACTG
Source organism: Phocoena phocoena (assembly GCF_963924675.1). Classification (NCBI taxonomy): domain Eukaryota; kingdom Metazoa; phylum Chordata; class Mammalia; order Artiodactyla; family Phocoenidae; genus Phocoena; species Phocoena phocoena. Next base: position 166,925,126 of record NC_089221.1, read on the forward strand.
TGGTCACCCCCATGCTGAACCCCTACACCTACCGTCTGAGGAACAGAGACATCAAAAAGGCCATGTGGAGATTCCTCAGCAAAACGTTCTAATCTTAGTAGCTGTGTCATCCACTTGGAGTGTGGGTTGGCAAATGTAGCAAAATTAACATCTAGACCTGAAAATTCTACCTCTCTCATCACATCATTTTTGTAGCTCTTGTGACCTTCATGCCTCTCCTAGCTTAACACCTGGATATTGCTTCTCTTTATGGTTTAATGTGACTGGGGGAGAATTCTAGGATCCTCTGGGTGTCATAATTGCTCCTTGACTGAATTTCGTTACATCTATGGAAACTCTATAGTTTATCTTTGGTAGCCCCAACATCCTCAGAAATGACTAATTTCCCTTTAATATATTGAAATTTTACAAGTTTTCCACAGCTCTTCTGTATTCTCCATAGTAAATTCTATTTTTCAATCTGTGAATGCAGCTATGTGTGAGGATGCACGTCACTGCTTCTCAACCTTGGCTTTCATCGAAATCATCTGGGAAGCTTAAAAATACTGACCACTGGGTCTCACCACCAGATATTCTGATTTAACTGGACTTGGGTGTGGTCTGAGCATGAGGATTTAAAAAACCACTCAGGTGGTTCTAGTGTGTGGCCAAGGTTGAGAACTAATGATCCCAGTCAGATCTTTCACTCCAAGGTGACCTGTACGCCTTGTGTCCTAACTGCTCATGGACAAATGCCCAAGATCTGAAAGAGATCAGAGGTCAAAGGGGGAAGATATGAAGAGCCTACTGTAGTAACAGGCAATGCGTTTTCTCCATTCTTTCTTTCTTTTTTTTTTTTTCTTTGTGATACGCGGGCCTCTCACTGTTGTGGCCTCTCCCGTTGCGGAGCAACAGGCTCCGGACGCGCAGGCTCAGCGGCCATGGCTCAGCCGCTCCGCGGCATGTGGGATCTTCCCGGACCGGGGCACGAACCCGTGTCCCCTGCATCAGCAGGCGGACTCTCAACCACTGCGCCACCAGGGAAGGCCTTCTCCATTATTTCTGATTATTTTCTCCATATAGCTTCTCTACATCATACGCATGGGCCTTGCTTTGGGGTGGGGTGCTTGAAATCACTGCTCTATGTTCCATCTTGTGCTCATTGTACATATTTTCAACAGTGGTCTGTAAAAGCCTTAGTGCCCCAAACGCTCAACTGATCCCTTTATACCCCTCAAGCCCTTGGTGGAGTAGCTTCTCCCTTCAGTTATGATTACTATGTTACCACTTTGTTCTTTCTTGCCTTTCAGTCTCTCAATAATGCTTTAACTAACTCTCTATATTAAATGTTCTTCATTAAAATAACGAATTGGCTTCTTTTTTTTTTTTGACTGAACTTTGACTGATATTGTAGCACAAGTTATAAAAGTATGTTGTGAGGTGCCTGCAACTGCATGATTACAAAATGTGCACGGGTAAGATGGGTGGTTGTCAATAATACCTCTTAGGCATGGGTATGCAACTGGAAAATAGGCACTGGTATTATTTTTCCTATTGCACTGTGGCTCTAATGATGCCTGAGGACCATTAAATCACCCAAGTCATCACAATAAATTTATCTTCTTTTACATTACTATAGGATTGCGAAGGATCATGTTGTCAGAATGGGGAGGTCTTTCCTGTAACTAGCATCAGCCTGGTTATTAGCACTTCACCATGCTTCACTGTCTTCAGTCAGGGTAACTCAGGCTTTGGGCTCCTTTTGTTTTCTACAAGATGGTTTTCCAACCTTAGAGATGTCACACATCATTTTTGTGGTGGTTATCTTGGCTTTCTGAAAGCTTTCCGGAACTAGTTTTATTGCTTTTCATTTTCCAACTGAGGATGAACAACTACTGCATCGATGGCAATCTTAGATATTAAAGAAGGGAATGCACGTGACGGAAGGGAATTACAATTATTTAGTGGGAAAAGATATTGCTCATTAAAATTATTAATATTTCTAAAATATTATATAAATATATATCTTAAAATTTTATATCCATTTATGGCAGCTTAAAAGATAGCCAAGAAACCTTGGAAAGGGCCAAAGGAATGTTGCTTTTTTGTGTGTGCATGGTTTAATTCCCAGTATGTTCCGCTAAATTTACTAGCTTTCATTTTCACATAGCACCTTCTTAAAATTTTCAAAGATTGCTTCCATGTCCTGGCTATTGTAAATAGTGCTGCAATGAACATTGTGGTACATGACTCTTTTTGAATTATGGCTTTCTCAGGGTATATGCCCAGTAGTGGGATTGCTGGGTCATATGGTAGTTCCATTTTTGAGGACACAGGGAGGGGGAAGGGTAAGCTGGGACGAAGCGAGAGAGTGGCATGGACATATATACACTACCAAATGTAAAATAGATAGCTAGTGGGAAGCAGCCGCATAGCACAGGGAGATCAGTTCGGTGCTTTGGGACCACCTAGAGGGGTGAGATAGGGAGGGTGGGAGGGAGATGCAAGAGAGAGGGGATATGGGGATATATGTATATGTATAGCTGATTCACTTTGTTATACAGCAAAAACTAACACAACAATGTAAAGCAATTATACTTCAATAAAGATGTTACAAAAAAAAAGAAAGATTTGTGCAGAAGCTAAAAATAAATAAATAAATAAAAATTTCTAAGATAAATGAACATAGGGATTTTTAAATCTGAAAATATTATAATAGAATATACACACTTGAGTATTAATCTTACATTTTCTATGAATTCATGAAATGCCTTTCCATAATGTTCACTATTGGTAAAATGGTAATAAATGCACTTGCAAGACAAGATTGTGTGAATTTAAATGATTCAAAAACAATGTGAAAATGACTTAGTTTTAAAATGTTGCCAAATGACTAGAAAATGGGATAATTTAGACTTACATTTCACCTTGTCATTCAGGACAGCTTTTTCCGAACAAACCATTTCATGTTCTCTTTTCTGGCTGTTATCCCATTCCATTCTGGAACAGTGGTGAACATAACTACAGACGTTCTTCTAGAGGTAGATGCACCTGTTTCCCAACAAAAATAGAGCAGCGTTTTTTGTGTTTTTTCCCAGCGTTATTGAGACATAATTGACATATAACATTGTGTAAGTTTAAGGTGTACAATATGCTGTTTTGATACATGTATCTATTGTGACATGTTTACCAAAAGAAGGTTAGTTACCCATCCTTCACCTCATGTAACTAGCATTGTGTTTTTGTTGTTGTTAGGGTTTGAACATTACCTTCACTCCCATAGTAAGTTTCAAGTACAAAACACCATAGTGTTACCTATTGCCACCATGATGTACATTACATCGCTGGAATCTGTTTCATCTTATAACTCTAACCAACATCTCTCCATTCCCATCACCCCTCAGCCCCAGGCAACCACCATCTACTCTGCTTTGATGAGTTCAATATTTTTAGATTCCTCATGTAAGAGAGATAACACAGTTGTTTGTCTGACTTATTTCACTTAGTATAATGCCTTCAAGTTTCATCCATATTGTAGCAAATGGCAGGTTGTCCTTCTTTCCCCTGGCTAAATAATATTGCATTGTATGTACTATTAGTATATCACATTTCTTTATCCCTTCATTCATCAATGGCCACTAGGTTGTTTCCATCTTTTTTCTGTTGTGGAAGATGCTGTAATGAACATGCAATGCAGTTATCTCTTCAAGATAGTTTTGTCATCGCCTTTCGACATACATACCCAGAAGTGCAATTGCTGTATCATATGTCAGTTCTATTTAAAATTTTTGAGGAATTTCCATATGGTTGTCCACAGTGGCTATACATTCCCATCAACAGTGCCTCTGGATTCCCCTTTTCTACACATTGTTGCCAGCATTTGTTTTCTTTGGCTTTTGGGTAATAGCCAGTCTAACAGGTGTAAGGTGGGAGAATTGTTTTCACGGTGTCAGATCCCACACTGAGGTGTCTAATATGAGGTTTAAACCCCTCACGCCCTAGGGAGATTATCCCAGCCTGTACTATATTCCCCTCCTTTCCTGTGTCCCCTCCTAGGGGCACGGGTCCTGACCTGATCGCTTCTCCTTTCCTCCTACCCAACTTCGTGTGGGTCCTTCTCTACAGTTTTGTTGTTGTTGTTTGCAGAAGAGTGTTTCTGACAGTTTCCAGTTTGTTTTCAGTGAGAATCTCCCCACATACAGATGTATTTTTGGTGTGTTCATGGGGGGAGGTGCACTAAGGGTCCTCCTACTCCACCATCTTGATCTCTTCCTGATAATGAAGTTAATTTTAAGTGAGCATTCCAGAATTCATAAGTTACCTGATATTACAAACTGTGATCTTGGGTATAATACAAATCATCTTTCTGTTTAACTTCCTCGTCTGTACAATAGAGTTAAAAAAATTCTTAACTGAGAGGGTGGTTGAGAGGAGGTAACCAAAGTACTTATTAGAATAGTGTTTAGGACATAGTAATGGATCAATAAGTGTACACTATCATATTCACCACATTAATAGGCCAGTGTAGTGTTTCAACTAATGCACTTTTCAGACAGAAAATGTGATTTTCCCTATCACCTTTCTAAATTTTTAACCTTGTGGGACAGTACTTTTTTAATCTCAATGCAGTATAATTCTTAATCATTTTTAATCATAGAACTTAAAGCACTCTAGGAATAAGCAGATAATATATGCACATGGTAAGATATTAATAAAGGTTGATATCCTTTCTACCATCTATTATGAGGTTGGTATATTTCAAATTAATTGAATACCATTAGTACTTTATCCTGGATGCCTGACTGACCATTACATTTTTATTTTTATGCAATGAGACCTTGACCAGGTTGAGGTCATGGACTGATAAATATCATTTTTCTATATAGTAGAAGGTAGCACAGTGTAGGTGGAGACTAGGCACAGCTCTAGTTTGTGTAACACTGAATAAATTATTCACTACATTATGACAAAAAGTGAAGACAATTTAACATTTATTCATCCAGTACCTCTCTTCTTCCCTGGAACCCTCACCTTCTATAGACACCTCCAGGAATGCCTGAAAGAGAAAAAAAAGTATGGTTTCCTTGTGTTTATTATCAGGACCCTCAGTGGAATCTGTTTCTCTAATAGTCACTGCACGATTAAGATTCATAGAATAAAGGGTGGGGTTTGAAAAGTTCTACAAATAATAAAGGGATAAAAAAGTGAGGATAGAAATTTCTCAATTACATGTCAAAAAGTGAATGTGAAAAGATTCCTGTTTCCTTCACAGAATGTAGGAGGAATTGGGAAAAGGTAATCACTAATTTTACTACATACACATCAATCTCTGTGTTTTTTCATACATCATGTCCTGTACATTGATATACTTAACTATATCAAAAGAAAACTGTAGTCTTATTAAACTGTTTTCTACTTACTGTTTTATTATTTGCTAGAATGAGATATTTTATTAATGAAAATAAAGTTCAATAAATGATTTTGAAATAAAATGATATCTGTTGAAAATTTCAATGAAATATGAACATTTAACAATACGCTTCCATTGATTTCTTCATCTGTAAAATGGAGATAGATAATAGCATTTCCTTATGGGTTTCCGTGAAAATAGGAGTAATGTACATAAAATGCTTGTCATGTATTGTGGAATGTAATGCCTATTCCTTTTTCCACCAGGGTGATTATAGCTTTTTTTTTTTTTTTTTTTAATGCTTGAAGTCTGCGGTTCTTAAAATCTATTTTTGCAAAGTGAACCTTTTTTTTAAAAATAAATTCTTCCTAGAGTTTGATGATCCCTTTGGAATAAAACTTCAGGTTTCTGTGTGTGTGTGTGTATGTGTGTCTATACACATATATCTCAAATAATATTTTAAGCCTTATGAAAAGCTACATCCCCCAGTCTTTATTCTGACTCCCACAAACAACTTATTTTTCTGGTTGTAATTCTGTATTTCTAAATTAGCTCCTTATACAGCTTTTTCATTTTTCAGCTTTTGATTTTTTCTAATTACCTTCTTCTCTGAAAAAATTAGCATGTAGTTCTCTTGCTATTTTAAAACATAATTCCTCTCCCCCAATATAATTATATAATAAATTAGGATAAATCGAAAGTCAGTGTCTATTGTTTTATTACATAGATGCTTACCATTTTATGCCATATGAGTCTGATCCAGATTTTATTTTATTTTATTTTATTTTTGACCCAGATTTTATAAATACATTCTCTTTCTCACTTTTTTCTTTGGATTTTTTAAATGGTAAAATTCCTTGTTTGTTTTATTTCTATCGATTCATCACTGGTTCATCCTCTCCAGCATAAATTTAAATCTCTTTTCAGTAGATCCAAATGAATGAGACAATTTACCAGCTTCATTTCCTGCTGGGGGGCATCCCTCTTGGGCCTGTACGTACACACACACATACATACATATACACACTGTATCTGGAAGGACTGAGGAGAAACTGATGTTTATCTTTGGGAGAAAGGACCGGGAGACGGTATGGGAGTGAGAATATTTTACTGACTACCACTGTTTGAAGATATCCTATATGTGTATCTATGACCTAGCCCCCTCCCCCACAAAAAACCATTTAAAAAAAATAGCGTTAGATCCCTATCTACTGGCTTGTGACAGCAAGTTAAAGAGAAAGGTGAATATATGATCCAATTTTTAAAAAAAATTTAAGAACATCAGTAAAAACAAGAAAAAAACATCCTGAACATGAGCATATCGTTTAATTGGGCTGTGTGAGGCTCCGCACTGAACATGGGGAAAGGCTTGAAGAAAAGTTGTTTGTTTAGCATCCGTCTACCTGTACAGCCTGGGGAATCCACGGAAAGCCCCGTCTTCATCCACGTCCCTGGAGCTGATTTTCTCCCACTCTCCTGCCCGCCTACCCAAGCCCCACCCCCCCCTTATCCCCGCCCCTGGGCCTAGTCTCTGCCCACCTTCAGGCTGAGACTCTAGCACCGCCCTCCAGATCCGGTACCCAGCCACAGCCCCGCCCTCAGTCCCGTCAAGAAAGGGGTGTCCGCCCACAACCCTGCCCTCTGGGTTTGGTTCCGCCCACAAGCTGGTACCAGCCCACAGCCCCGCCCCAAGAGTGGGTCTCAGTCACTGGCGCTGACCCAGCCCACGGCCCAGCCTTGCACTCACTAAGCAAACGAAAACACCTCGTCGGAGGCTTGGGTGCGAGGCCGGCGCCCGGCCAGCCGCCTTAACCCAGAGCCCTGCAATGCCCCGCTATCCGCGGTGCTAGGCACCGGAAACTGAAGCCCCTGGCTACTGCTCGAGACCGGAAGCGGAAGCGCCGGATGGTGCTGAGGAAGGAGACGCGGGGTGGCTCGCTGCGCTGTGTGTAAAGTTTTCTCCGTGGGGGACTGGGTTCACGTGGTACGTTCGGCCTTAGTGCGAGGGTCAGGACTCTGTGAGCGGCGGGCAGTCCCAGGGCTCCTGTAGGAGTCTAGGGAGGGGCATGGGTCTGGGGCACCCCCGTCACAGGCTCCGGCGTTCCTCTCCCTTTCTCGCGAGCAGCGTTTCGACCCCTGGGGCGTCAGGCTCATTCCGCTGGTTGGCCCAAAGCCTCCGTTTCCTCCTAGCTCTGGGCGCCGCCGTCCCCTCTTCAGAGTTCCCCCTCTCCCCATCACCTTTCCTCGGTGTTACTTTGCTCCCTAGGGGACTTTTAGTCACGTGTGGAGGCATTGTTTTGGTTGTTACAAATGGGAGGGGCTGCTACTGGCATCTAGTGTGTGGAGGCCACGGGTGCTGCTGGACATCCTACAACGCACTGAACAGCACCCGTGACAAAGCATTATCAGTACTGCCGAGGTTTGGAAACCCTGCTCTAGGGTCTTACAGCCTTCAAAGCCCTGAATGAACTTAAAGGTTAGCTGAGTCACTTTTAGCGCCCTTGAGTGACAAGCCGTATTAAAAGCATCTGGAGTCACAAAAAAATCACTATCCAGCCAGAAGAGTTCAGCAAGGCGAATGAATGCACACCGCATGAAGCCGCCTTCTCCCACTTGGAGAGCAGGTGGCTGGATAGGAATCAGGAAAATCCAGTCATAGCCAACAATTACACGTTCAATCAGTACAGTAAATACAAAAAGGAAAAGTGAGTGGTGTGGCCTTTGCATCCAGCAGCTGTATTATGCCCTATAAAAGGCTTCAAAAGAAATCTTTGTACCCTTCTTTTTTTTCCTACAGACAAGTTATCTCTGGAGTTCAAGTTTAAGTTGAAACCAGCCTCAAGTTTCACCTGTCCTCACTGACCCGTGGATTTCTGCGTGACCAGGTGAGTACCGTGTGGAACTTGTAACAATAGTGCCAGCAGCCTCAGCTGGCAGAACTGCTACTAGGCCTTCCCTGTGCTCGGGCGTAAACACAAGGAGTCACTAAGAGTGAGTGTAAATAAGTAAATACAGTTATGTGCAAATAAATACACATTAAGCAAGCATGTAAGTAACTGTAAATAAGTAACAGAAATATAGATTTACTTGCATTCCATAATACTAAAAATTTTAGGATTTTATATATAAGTATAAATATATAAATTTTTTATGTGTATATCAAGATTATTCAACAACATTCCTCAGACCCAGTTCAGTTTGACTTCTAAAACCCTATACATCTTCCACAAAGATTCAAAATATAGGGGTACATGGGGGAAAAATAATTTGAACTTCTTTATATTGGCAACAAATTTAAAATTGAATTGACCAGCAACCAGATGTATTTTCTGTTTGCAAGTGTTTTCTGTTTGGTTTTGTTTCTTGTTTTGTTTTTTGTTTGTTTTATTTTTTCTTCATGATATTTAAAATCACTTGGAGGAGTACTAAGCAACAACTTGCAGATTGAAGGGTAGGGCAATAGTTTCCAAAGATTGTACTCTACAACTTGGCTTCTATAAGAATTAACTTTGTTTCTCTAAACTTTTATGAAATAACAGTCTGGTAATTCATATTGCAGAGAACCATTTTGAGTAATTTTATACTGTTGGGTTTTATCAATTGTATGTGTGCGTACGCCTTTTTCATTCTGTCTTTCCTGTGACATTCTTAAGGGGAACGTTTGCTTGTCATGCAATAGATATTCTTCAGGTGCACAATTTATGGTGACCAACCATGCTCTTTTATTCAGGACTGAGAGAGAGAGAGAGAGAGAGAGAGAGAGAGATCTTTTTGAATAGTATTTTTGTTTTCTTCTGATAAATACCCGGAAGTAGAATTGCTGGATCATATAGTAGGTCTTTTTAAAAATTTTGAGAAACCTCCATACTGTTTTCCTGAGTGTTTGCACTGGTTTATATTTCTCATAGTGCACAATGGTCCTCTTTTCACCACATCCTCACCAACACTTATTTCTTGTCTTTTTCATAGTAGTCATTCTAACAGGAGTGAGGTGATATCTCATTGCAGTTTTGATTTGCATTTCCCTGATGATTAATGATGTTGAGCATCTTTTCATGTGCCTGTTGGTCATCTGTATGTCATCTGTGGAAAAATGTCTTTTGCCCATTTTTTAAATCTGATTGTTGTTTTGCTATTGAGTTATATGAGTTCTTTGTATATTTTGGTCATTAACCTCTTATCAGATATGTGATTTGCAATTGTTTTCTCCCATTCAGTAGGTTATCTTCTCATTTTGTTGATGGTTTCCTTTGCTGTGCAGAAGTTTTTTAGTTTTATGTATTCTCACTTGCTTATTTTTGCTTTTATTGCTTTTGATGTCAGATTCAAAAAATCATCACCAAGACCTATGTCAAGGAGCTTACCACTTATGTTTTCCTCTAGGAGTTTTATGGTTTCAGTTTTTATGTTCAAGTCTTTAATCCATTTTGAGTTAATTTTTGTTTATGGTGTGAGATAGTGGTCCAGGTTCACTCATTTGCATTTGGCTCCCCAGTTTTCCCAACAGCATTCTTTGAAGAGACTGCCCTTTTCTCATTGTATATTCTTGGCTCTTTTGTCATAAATTAATTGGCCATATATGAGTGGGTTTATTTCTGGGTTCTCTATTTTGTTCCATTGAGCTATGTGCTAATACCATACTGTTTTAATTACTGTAGCTTTGTTGTATAGTATAAATCAGGGCATGTGATGCCTCTAGCTTTTTTCTTCCTCAGGATTGTTTTTGTGGTTCCATACAAAATTTCTCTATTTTTGTGAGAAATACCATTGGAATTTTGATAGGGATTACATACTGCTTTCGGTAGAATGGACATTTTAACAACATTCATTCTCAATCCATGAGCACAGAATATCTTTCCATTTATTTGTATCTTCTTCAGTTTCTTTCATTCATGTCTTGTAGTTTTCAATATATAGGTCTTTCACACCCTTGGTTAAATTCCTAGGTATTTTATTCTTTTTGATGCAATTGTGAATGGATTATTTTCTTAATATATTTTTCTGATAGATCATTATTAGTGCAAAGAAATAACAGATTTTTGTGTATTGATTTTGTACCCTCCAGCTTTACTGAATTCGTTTATTAGTTCTAACAGTTTTTTAATGAAACCTTTAGGGTTTTCCATATGTAAAATCATGCCATCTGCAAATAGTGAAAAAGTTTTACTTTTTTCTTTCCAATTTAGATGCCTTTCATTTCTTTTTCTTGCCTAATTGCTCTGGTGAAGACTTGCAATACTAAGTTGAATAAAAGTGGCAAGAGTGTGGGCATCCTTGTCTTGTTCCTGATCTTAGAGGAAAAGCTTTCAGCTTTTCAGCATTGTGTATGTTGTTAACTGTGGGCTTATCATATATGGCCTTTATTATGTTCAGGTGTGTTTCCTCTATACCTGCTTTGTGGAGAATTTTTATCATAAATGGATGTTGAATTTTGTCAAATACTTTTTCTGCATCTATTGAGATGATCATATTTTTTCTTTATTTTTTGTTTATGTGGTGTATCACATTTGATTTGAACCATCCTTGTATCCCTGGAATAAATCCCACTTGGTCATGGTGTATGATTACACCATGATGTATGATTTAATTTATTGTTGAATTTGGTTTGTTAATATTTTGTTGAGGGTTTTTGCATCTGTATTCATCAGGGATGTTGACCTGTAATTTTCTTTTTTTGTGGCATCCTTGTCTGGTTTTCAGTATCAGGGTAATACTTTCCTTGTAAACTGTGTTTGGAAGAACTACCCCCTCTTCTGTTTTTGGCAAGAGTTTGAGAAGGATTGGTATTAGTTCTTCTTGGAATGTTTGGTAAAATTTATCTGTGAAGCTGCTTGGTCCTGGACTTTTGTTTGTTGGGAGGTTTTTGAATACTGATTCAGTCTCCTTGCTAGTGATCAGTCTGTTTAGATTTTCTGTTTCATCAGAGAAATAGAAAATATGAACTGCCATGTTGGACAGAGCAGAAGTATAGAACATTTCCATCATACCTGAAAGTTCTGTTGAGCAACACTGGTATAGAGTGGCCCATCCTCTGACCCTCTCTCAACACTGACTCCAGGTGCAGGAGTCACTGAATCTGTAAACTGAACAAAGACCCCTCCTCCCCTAATAGGAGACTTCAGCTGCCAAAAGACCTGGAGAGGGTACTCAGGACCTGAGAGTGTCCTGGGCACCTTCCCAGCCTGCTTTCCTCTTGGGGCTTTGGGGGTGTCTGGATCCCACCCCTCCTGTCACTCCTCAGCTCATGACTATAACTATTCCTAAAGGCAAATTGGGTTTCTGGTGGGAAGAATGTAGACTTCTTCTACCTGAAGAGAGTAGAGAAGATCTTCAGCAATTATCTGGGTCTGCTATACTCACACTAAGACCTCAGGGAAGATTTGGTATGAGAAGCTGTTCAAGTTTCCTATGGCTGCTGTAACAAACTACCATAAACTTAGTGGTTTACAGTAACACACATTTATTTTCTTGCTCTGGAGGTCAGAAATCCTAAATGGGTTGGCAGGGCTGCATTCCTTTTTCATCTAGTAGAGACCACCTGTATTCCTTGGCTTGTGGCTCCTTCCTCCATCTTTAAAGCCAGTGAGAACATCTTTAAATCTCTCTCTCTTTTTCTCTGACCTCTGCTTCCATCCTCACATCTCCTCTAACCCTGACCTTCCTGCCTCCCTCTTATAAAGAAGAACCCTTGTGATTTCATTGGGTCAATATGTATATTCCAGAATAATTTTTTCCATCGCCAGATCCTAACCTTACTAACATCTGCAAAGTCCCTTTTGCCATGTAAGGTCACATATTCACAGATTCTGAGGAGTAGACCATGGACATCTTTGGGGCAGAAGCATTAATCTGTCTACCCCACAGGCCCAGGAGTCAAAGACTCTCTGCAACAATTTTTCACCTGGACACTCAACTGTAGTGTCCAGTGTTCCCCTCCCTGCACACACTTTATTGCTTTTATCTTTTGGATGCAGGAAGGACACAGATAGTGACCTTGAGAAGCTGGTTTTATGGAGTTACGTTGTATTCTGTAACTCCAGGGAGAGGAGGCATTCCCTTATAGAAAGGAAACATACCATTTCTGTTGCTTTGTACCTTGATTTTGTTGTTGTTGTTTTTGTTTTTCATTTAAATTTATTGGAGATAAAACTCTCCATCAATACCTAGAGATCGTATCTTTCTTTTTTTGGCTTCATGCTTCTTATGAGGATATTCCGTAGTTTACTGAACCAATTTCTTATATATAGCAATTTGTGTTGTTTCCAATCCTTTGATATTATAAATAATGCTACAGCGAGTAACCTTGCTCTTGTCTTTTAGTATTTGTGTATCTTTCAAATAGATTCCTTGTAGTGTGATTGACAGGGAAATGATCAATGTTTTTGCATTTTGCTTGAGGATAACAAATTTCCTTCCACAGGAGTTCTACCCCAACAGTGTATGAGAGTGCTTTTTTCTACAGCCTTGCCAATGAAAGATGTGGTCCCCTGTGTCTTTGTTGATCTGACAGATAAGAAATGGTATCAGTGTAGTTGCAATCTACATCTTCGTCCTGTGAATAAGATCAATGATGATTCTACTGATTGAATTGGTAGTGGTGGAAGCCAAATTAAACTGTGTCTCAGAGTGGGTGGGACATGAGGAAATGAGACAGAGAGTAAAAAAAAAAAAAAATGATGAGGGAGATAGACTGGGTGGTAACTAGAAAGAAAACTATGCCCTTAGGATAAATGTGTCTCACTACCAAAAACATTTCATTGAGTTTAAATGGTGTGAGGGAGTCCAGTAGAGTGGGAGAGCTTGAAGGGAAGGGTAAAGGAGAGAGAATCGATGGTGTCCAGCTCCTAAAAAGGCAGATGGAGTGGAACACAGAACAGAACTGCAGAGCCCAGTGTTATAGAGAAGGCAGGTCCTGGTTTATAACGAGAGAGGGAGGAAACCATGGTGCAGAATATAGTTTTGGTGGCAAGATACGAAGGGTAGATTCCTTCTCATGGAGATGACTTTGAGAAGTAAGGTGCAGGACCATCTGCTGAAAGTGAGGGTGTATTTGTTATGTATTGCTGCATGACAGAGCATCCCTAACCTTAGTGACTAAAACAATAATCATTTGCCATCTCTCACAGTTTTTGTCGTTCGGAATTCAGGAGCAGCTTAGCGGGAAGGTTCTGGCTTGGGACTTTCATGAGGCTGCAGGAGGTTATCAGCTGGAACTGCATTCATCTGAAGGCTTGGCTGGTGCCGAAGGGTTCACTTCCAAGGAGGTTCCCTCACATTCTGGCACATCAGTGCTGACTGTTGGAGGGGACAGTTCCTTTCCAAGTAGGTCTCTCCACAGGGCTGCTTGAGTGTCTTTGAAATATGGCAGTTGCCTTCCCTTAGAGCAAGCAGTTCAGAAGACTAAGCAGAAGCTACAGTGCCTTGTAGGGATCTACCCTCAGAAGTCATCGCCACAAGTTTCTGTTGGTCACACAGGTCAGCCCTGATTCAGTGTGGCTGTGAATACCAGGAAGCTTGGATCATTCAAGCTATTCGGGAAGCTGATAACCATAGAGGGAAGAGGTGAGGCTGTGTGAGATTTAAAGAGATAAGAGAAGGGTTCACGAGTAGGAAGTTACACTGACTTATATAGAATTGCCCTGCGGTGTTGAGGGCTCTTTTCACGTTGCTGACCATGCTTTTCTAGAGGTGGCAACATGACCACTCTTGTGCAGGTTGGTCTGCCCAGATGTTGCCATGAGCAGGCAGATGATTGGAACCATGCCTGGTTGGAGTTCTGCTGGGCCAGAGTGAAGGTAGGATGTAGGGGTGAGGAAATTTGTTGAAATGAAGGACGGTGAGACCCAAGCTGGGAAAGTAAAAAATGAGGAGAGGAGGTGGCTCTAGCAGGAGGGTGGGAGAGTGTGTGGACTGAGCCCTTTGCGTGGGAGAAGAACACATGTAGTGAAAGAAAAGCAATGAATGATCAAGGTCGAAGTTTGGGAGATTGGCTTCAGAGAGAGAAATTTCTGAACTATTGTTGTAGGTGTAGAATCATGTCCGGTGATAACAAAGTCTAGGGTGGTGCCTGGGGAAGTGCGTGGCCAAGGTGGAATGAGGACAGACTCATAGTACTGTGAGGGCCACCCTCCTGGACTCTGATGTCACTCGAGTGCGGTAGGATGGGAGGTTGAAAGAATATTGGGAGTCAGGGGCCAGAGTCTCCAGTGAATGAGGGATTGTAGCTGGGAATGTGTTTGTGACAACCATGTGGATGGGAAGAATGTGCCCTGAGACTCAGTGAAGCTGAGGTTTTAAGGTGGATGGAGAAGTAGCCACCATTGTGGGCAGAGGCAGATGCATTTTGAAGGAGGAAATGGTGGACAGGCTAAAGATTTGTCCTCAGTACCCTGGAGAGGGAAGTTGGTTGTGAAGACTTTGTGCTTTCCCGTTTATTCCAGAGCCCTGTCCTGAGTGCACTGTGGGGATAAGAGGAGGAGCATCCTCGTTCTTCTGCTCCCTGTTGTTCAGGAAAACTTACTGTCTGAATCACAGGATGGCAACCATGGTTCTGTCCCCCACTTGTGGTGAGTTTGGGGGTCAGCCCTCAGAGCCCAGGTGTTAAAGGCCCCTGCACCACAGAGCAGGTAGAGGGAAGGGACTGAGAAGTTGAGGTGGGTGTGTTACCCCATGAACCTGGAGGTCATTGGGGCCTGACTGTGGTTCTTGGGATTTGGGACTTAGCTGGTTTGAGTGTCTCTGGAGATGTCACCTGTGTGGCGAATGTGTGGGAGCTTTTGAATTATACTTCTAATTTTTTCTATAAACTTAAAAAAGAAAATAACAGTGGTGTCCTTTGGGACTTCAGTTTCTTCATCTGCAAAATTGAAATAGTAGTCTTTTCCTCCAGCGTGGGAGAGCGCTTGGCCCTATTTTCTGGCCCTGGGTGAGACAGTGCTCTGTTCCGTTTTCCTGTGGAAGCTGGGTGTGGGTGTTTGGGTGTCGGTATGTGCTGTGTGTGGGAATAGTCATTTGTGTCTGTTGGGGATACAGTCAATCACAAGTAGGTGGGGGAGCCTCCAGATTTGTGAGTGTGAGAACAGGGGGCAATCCTGGATTCTTGGGACATTTCTTCTTCTCCAGCTCAGTCTTCCCCGTACCCAGCCTCTCACCAGAAAGGATGCACAGAGGAGGAAGGGTTGGCTAATGGCTTCCTGACAGACTGGTTACAGGTGAGTCAGATATTCCTGTTTCCAAATCATTATTCCTTTGACCAGAAGTTGGACTTGTTATCCTTCAGTGACCTGCAGCATCAGAGCCAAATCAGGTCTTCAGGCATCTGATGGAGGGTTTGGGGCAACCCAAAGAGTGTTAGCATATGTCAGCATTTACTGCAATGTAGAGCCTCCTCCAGGGTCACTGTCTACACCATGTTCTGCTGAGAGGTTTTTTTTTGTTTTTTGTTGTTTTTTTAATTTTATTGAAGTATAGTTGATTTTCAATGTCATGTTAATTTCTTCTGTGTAGCAAAGTGACAGAATGTGTGTGTGTGTGTGTGTGTATTCTTTTTCACATTCTTTTCCATTATGGTTTATCACATGATATTGAATATAGTTCCCTGTACTATACAGTAGGACCTTGCTGTTTATCCATCCTATATGTAATAGTTTACCTCTGCTAATCCCAAACTCCCAATCCTTCCCTCCCTACTCTCCTCCCCCTTTGCTGAGAGTTTTAAGGGGAAGCTAAGGAAAGACATGACTGTGTCCTAAACTCAGGCAATTGGTGATGGCCATTAGGGCATCATTCATCCATTTACCAAGTACTTCTCTGATTTCTGCAATGTCCTAGGCCTATGCTCATCCTTTGAGATTGAGGGGAATTCGATTGCAGGATGTCACAGTCTCACTGGGAAAGAAAATCACCTGTGTGTTAGAGGTACATTTAACATTGGGGGTGGGCATGAATAGACAGGAGAAGAGAGTTCAGGGCTGACCCTAGGAGCATTTGAGAGCAGAGATCAGAACCCTGCCCATACAGCTTCTGCTTTGGATTCCCTGTTCCTACTCCTCTCTCATCCTTGGCTCTTTTCCTGTCCACATTGGTGGGGTTGGTCCTTGGCTAAGCCATGATGTTTGTGGTGGTTTAGGACTTGGTGACTTTTGAGGATGTGACTGTGGAGTTCACCCAGGAAGAGTGGGCACTGCTGGACCCTTCTCAGCGAACACTGTACAGAGATGTGATGCTGGAGAACTGCAGGAACCTGGCTTCACTTGGTAAGCCTGACATCATTCCTGCATTTATTTAATGACTCAGGTAACAAGACTTTTTAAAAATTGAGGTATCATTCACATAACATAAAATTCACCATTTTAATCATTTTAAAGTATGCAGTTCAGTGGCTTTTTTTTCATCTTTATTGAGGTATAATTGCTTTACAATGGTGTGTTAGTTTCTGCTGTATAGCAAAGTGAATCAGTTGTACAGTGGCTTTTGATAAATTCACAGTGTTGTGCATCACCCCTAAAACCTGTACCCATTAAGTGGCCAGTACCTGTTACCTTCCCCATTCCCCACTACTAGCAACCACTAATTTGCTTTCTAGCTCTGTGGATTTGCCTATTCAGAGCAGTTCATATCAATGGAATCATAAAATGTGTGATCCTTATGTCTCATTTCTTTCAAGCAACTTAATGTTTAAAGGTTTAGCTATGTTGTAGCATGTATAGTTTCTTTATTCCTTTTTATGACTGAATAACATGCTCTTTTATGGGTATACCACATTTTGTTTATCCGTTCATTTGGTTGATAAACATTTGGGTGGTTTCCACTGACTGCCTATTGTAAATAATGCTGCTTTGAATATTTGTGTACAAGTCTTTGTTCAAACACCTATTTTCAATTCTCTCCACTACGTATCTAGGAGTGGAATTCTGGGTTATAGATTACTATGTTTAGCTTCTTGAGGAACTGCCAACCTGTTTTTTACAGCAGCTGCACCAATATATGAGCGTTCCAGTTTCTCCATATCTTCCCCAACATTTGCTTTTTTGAATATAGCCATCCTCCTGGGTATGAAGTGGTATCTCACTGTTGTTTTGATTTGCATTTCCCTAATTACTAATGACACTGAACATTTTTTTCATGTAATTGTTGGCTGTTTGTATATCGTTTTTGGAGAAATGTCTATTCAAGTTCTTTGCCAATTTGTTAATTGGGTTATCTTTTTTGTTTTGGGGTTTTAGAGGTTTATTATATTCTGAATACTAGATCCTATTTGCAAATGATTTCTTCCATTGTATGGTATCTTTTCATTTTCTTGATAGTATCCTTTGATACACAAGTTTTAATTTTGACGAAGTCCAATTTATGTACTTTTTCCTTTTATTTCTTATGCATTTGGTATCATACCTAGTTATTGCCACCAAGGTCCTGAAAATTTAGCTCTATGTTTTCCTCCAAAAATTTTATAGTTTTACCTTTTCAATGAAATCTTTTATCTATTTTGAGTTAATTTTTATATGGCTTAGGAGAAATTGTCAGCTTCATTCTTTTGCATGTATTAATCCAGTTGTCCCAGCATCTTTGTAGCAAAGACTATTCTTGCCCCCATTGAATTGTTTTGGCACAATTGTCAAAAATTATTTGACCATAAAATGCGAGTTTATGTACTCTCAATTATTTTCCATTAATCTGTGTTTAGCATTGTGCCAGTACCACATTACCATTGCTTTGATGTCAATAAGTGTGATTCCTCCTATTTGGTTCTTTCTCAGGACTGCTTTGTTTATTCAGGATGCCTTGCAATTCCATATGAATTTTAGGATCACGTTTCCATTTATGTAAAAAAAGCTGTTAGAAATTTGATAGCGATTTCATTGAATCTGTAGATGATTTTGGTTATTATTGTCATAACAATATTAAATTTTTCAATACATATCCTCTGTTGCTTATTTTTAATTTGCTTCTGTTGTGGTCAGAGTAGATACTTTGTATGATTTTATTGTTTTTAAATTTATTTAGACTTGTTTTGTGGACTAACATGTGCTCTATTCTGGAGCATGTTTTCCATGCACTTGAGATGAACGTGTGTTCTGTTGTTGGGTGAAGTGTTTTATGTCTGTTAGGTTTAGTAAGTTTATAGGATTGTTTAAGTCCTCTGTTTCCTTGTTGGTCTTTTAACTAGTTGTTCTACCCATTATTAAAAGTGGGCATTGAAGTCTGCAACTATTATCGTAGAACTCTATTTCTCCCTTCAATTCTGTCAGTTTTGAATTTGTATATTTTAAGCCTTTGTTGTTAGGTACGTATATGTAATTATTATATCTTCTTGATTAATTGATCTTTTAATCATCATATATTTTGTTGTGTCTTGTAAGAATTTTTGTCTTAAAGTCTGTTTTGCCTGATATTAGTATAGTCACATTCTCTCTTTTTTAGCTGTGGTTTATATGGAATACCTTTTTCCACTTGTTGACTTTCAACCTGTTAGTGTCTTTAGATAGAAAGTGAGTCTCTTATAGATAGCGTATAATTGATTATTTTCTATCCATTCTGCCAAAATCTGCCTTTTAATTGGACAGATTATTCTGTTTACATTTAATGGAATTACTTATAAAGAAGGACTTAGTTGTGTCATTTTGCTGTTTGTTTCCTACATGCTTTATATCATTTTTATTCCTCAGTTCCTCCATTATTGTTTACTTTTGTGTTAGGTATTTTCTAGTGGACCATTTTGATTCCCTTCTCATTTCTGTTTATATTTTTTAGTTATTTTCTTAGTGGTTGCCTGAGGGATTGCAATTATCATTTTAATTTTAAGCAATCTATTCTGATTTCATATCAACTTATTTCAACAGTATACAAAAAATTAGCTCCTGTATAGCTGTGCCCCCTCCTTATGCTGTTTTTTGTTTGTTTGTTTTTTACAAATTATAACTTTATACATTGTTTCATTAACATGGATTTATAATTTTTAGTTCAGACATTTCTCTTTTAAATCATATTAGAAAAAAAGAGGAGTCATAGCCAAACATACATGAGTTACAAACCAAAAATAAACAATTGTTTTTGACTTTTATATTTACCTATTTATTTTCCTTTATTGGTGTTCTTTATATCTTTGTGTGGATTTGAGTCAGTATTCATTGCCCATTCATTTCAGCTTGGAAGTCTCCTATTAGCATTTCTTGTAGGATAGATGTGTTAGTGACAAACACTCAGATTTTGTTTATAGGAATGTCTTCATTTCTTTATTTTCGAAGGACAGAATTTTTGGTTCACTGTTTTTTGTTTTTTGTTTTTAAGCAGCTTGAGTATATTATCCCAATGCCTGTTGCCTCTGTGGTTTCTGATTCAAAATTATCTGTTACTCTCACTGATGATCCTGTGCACGTGATGAATCTCCTCTCTCTTGCTGCTTTCAGGATACTCTGTCTTTGTCTTTCCAGAGTTTGATTATGTGTTTCAGGATGGATTCTGACTCTTTGAATTTATCCTGTTTTGGGTTTGTTAAGCTTCTTGGTTGTGTACATTTATGCCTTTCATCAAATTTGGGGAAGTTTTCAGCCATCATTTCTTTAAATATTCTTTCTGCCCGTTCTTCATTTAAGGGACTCCTATTATGTGTATGTTGGTATGTTTAGTGGTATCCCGTGGGTCTTTTAGGTGCTGGTCATATTTTGTTTATTCTTTTTTTCTTTCTGTTTTTCAAACTGAGTAATATAAGTTGTCCTATCTTCATGGCTACTGATTCTTTCTTCTTGCTCAAATCTGTTGTTGAACCACTCTTCTGAATTTTTCATTATAGTTATTGTACTTTTCAATTCCATAATTTCTGTTTGGTTTCTTTTTATAATTTCTGTCTCTTTAAGATGTTTTCTGTTTGGTCAGAATTTGTCCTTATGGTTTCCTTTAGATCCTTAAGCATATTTAAAACAGTTGATTTAAATTATTGGTCTAGCAAGTCCAATGTTTAGACTTCCTGAAGGATAGTTTCTACTAAATTTGGGCGGTTTTTTCCCTGTAATGGGCCATACTTTTGCATATTGGCCTGCCTTATAATTTTTTGTTGTTGAAAACTAGACATTTGGAATATTACAACATAGTAATTCTGGAATCACATTTTCCCCCATCCCTAGAGTTTGTTGTTGTTGCTGTGGTATGTATGTTTAGTGATATTTCTGAACTCATTTTTGTAATGTCAGTATTTGCTGTATGTGGCCACTGAAGACTCTGTTCTGTTATCTTAATGGTTAGCTAGTGATTTATCAGATTTCCTTGAACACTTGGAACAAAAAATAAAAAACTCCTAGTCTCTCTATACAGGGGCATACCTTCAAAATCAAGCAGTTTATAACTCCGCCTTAGTTTTCACTTCCTGTTTGTGCAGAGCCTGAAGGTCTGCCAAAGGTGAGGACTTAGTGCCCTCTCATGTCTTTTCTGAGCATGTGCCCAAGCCTGGGTATGCACATGGCTTTCTAGATGCAAAGGAATATGAGGGAGCTTTTCAGAAAGCTTTTCAAAAATTCCCCAAAGCATTTTATTCTATACTTTTCCTCCAGGCTTCTTGGTTTGCCTTTTGCTTTCCTTTGCTGTTTCCACTTGCCTCAGGCAGTAGTGGCTAATATATTGCCTTTTAATGTCTTCAGCACATGCCCACTGGGTAACCAGCTCAGCCTTCGGAGAGTTTGGGGTTAGATAAGTAAAGGCAAGCCCTTTGAGCCAGTCCTTCAGGGAGCCACCAGAAAGGTCAAAACAAACAACCATAGCTTGTTGAGAATAAGGTCCATCCTACTCCCTCTAGTACTAGGAGTTGTCTTCAATGTCACAGCCAAAGCAAGGAGTAGAGGATGAGGCAAGGGTCAGTTAAAATGTCAGCTGTTTTTTGTCTTTGATTAAGCATTTTCCTGGTTGCTGTAGACTTTTGATAAGTTTTCAGAGTTGTGATAAAGTTATTCTGACAGTTTTTGCCAGTTTATTCACTGTTTTCATAGAGAGGGGGACTTCTGAAGTTCCATATTCCATGATTTTCATTGTCATCATTTCTCACAAGACGTCAAGCATGTGTCTGTTTCTCGGTCCGTTACTGGGGTGTAGGAATACAGTGATGGAGACAGACATGGTCCCCATGCTCATAGAGCTTTCTGTTTAATTCCTTCCCTATGAACTGAATATTTCCTTACCCTGACTTTATATTCTCCATATGTAAAAGCTTTATAGCTTTTGAAGTGTGTATTTAAACTTGGGCATGATTCCCATACACACACCACCACCACCAAATGGAAGATATTAACTACTTGATGACCATGAGCACATAGCCCCAGGCCTCCTGGAGCCTAAGGACTGATAAAGTTAACCCTTGTGACACCACCCTGTTCCCTCATCATCAGCCAATCAGAATTGTGCACGATCTGATCATGTACCTTGCAACTCCCCTGCCCCCCCCCCCCCCCCCCCCGCCACCTGACTTTTAAAAATGATTTGCCAAAACCCTTCGGGGAGCTCGAGGCTTTTTAGGGCATGAGCCACCTCGTCTCCTTGCATGGCCTTGCAATAAACCTTTCTCTGCTCCAAAATAAATAAATTTTCAAAAAAACTTGGGCATGGACTTTGGGCCTATGTGTGCCCTGTCACCTGGATATTGAATGAGTTGCTTGTATTTTTGTTTCCTGAGAGTTACTATATTCATTAGAATTTAGATGTAATTATTTCATTGCTCCCAAAGCCACACTTGCCCGTCTTAAGAATTCTTGGCTTCAGTTTCATGCAGTTGCTTGTCACTTGCACAGCCCCCCTATAACACGGCTTTTTTCCGCAAATAGGGTATCATGTTGATAAACCCAGTCTGATCTCCCAGTTGGGGCAAGAAGACAAGGTGATGACAGAGGAAAGAGGAATTCTTCCAGGCACCTGTCCAGGTGAGCACTAGGAAGATATGAGAAATAGTCTTTTTGAGGAATAGCTCTAGCCAGTGATTCAGGGCATGGGAGTATTACATTTGGAAATGGCAATCAGGGAACTTTATAAAATGTCCTTTTTTTCTGACAGAGATGGCCATGAACATTTGTTATGAGCTTCCTCATGCACCTTCTTTCTTTCCTCTTTAACTTTCTGTTCAACATCTCATACTTTACTTTGGACTCGGGGAAAAAATAAAGACGTCTCTTTTCCTTTTTAAATTTAAGTCTCATATGAGCTCTTTGTCCAACTCCTTCCTACTTTACCTTCCTGATAATTCCTCCCTTTGTAAATCTCTGATCAGTCCTAATCCTTTTAGAATCCTTTTTTTCACTGTTGCGGCCTCTCCCGTTGCAAAGCACAGGCTCCGGATGCACAGGCTAAGTGGCCATGGCTCACGGGCCCAGCCGCTCCATGGCATGTGGGATCTTCCCAGACCGGGGCACGAACCCATGACCCTTGCATTGGCAGGCGGACTCTCAACCACTGCGCCACCACGGAAGCCCCTAGAATCCTTTTTTAATACCTGTAATTTGAATACTCATATCCCTTTCATTGCAAACTTGCTCAAAAACCCTAATCCCTCAGTCTGTCTATACTCGTGTGTACTTTTGTGTTTCTTTTCTCCGTCAGCTTAAATTTCTTTTCAATTTGTTTCAGATTTGGAGACGGTACTTAAAGCAAAATGGTTAACTCCTAAGAAGCATGTTTTTAGAAAAGAACATTCTAATGGTGTAAAAGTGGTAAGACTAACATGGTTGATTGCTGTTTTTTCACAGTAGGAGAATTCCATAAGTTAGAAAAGCCACAGAATAAACAGGAGAGTCATTAAAGGGAAATGTTATTTACATATGAGATAATGGTGTCTCAGAAGAGATACTGTAAATCAGTTGTGAATTTGGAGAAAACTATAAATTAACTCCAGACTTGTTTCTTTAGTGAGAGTTTCCACAAGTAAATATTTCCTTAAATGTGATTAAAATATTGACTGTCAAAATATAAAGTGGTCTTAAGTTTATCAGAAAATGCTCTGTGAATATGGTAAGGACTTGTGGCAATGTGTCTGTCTCTCTTTTTTTAACTTCTAAGAGCTCAAACTGGGCAGAAGCCCAGTTTGACAGGCATTTAAAATAGGTAACCAAAACATCAATTATAATAATGTAACAGAATTCCTGGGAGAGAGAATTTGTATAACAGCATTGAATATTAAAAAATAGTATAAATTATAGTTTTCATTCATCTCTTAACAGGAGAGAAGTCATCTGGGAGTGAAACTCAATGAATGTAATCAGTGTTTTAAAGTCTTCAGCACAAAATCTAACCTTACTCAGCACAAAAGAATTCATACTGGAGAAAAACCCTATGACTGTAATCAGTGTGGCAAATCCTTCAGCAGTAGATCCTACCTCACTATTCATAAGAGAATACATAATGGGGAGAAGCCCTATGGA
This sequence comes from Phocoena phocoena, assembly GCF_963924675.1. Lineage (NCBI taxonomy): Eukaryota > Metazoa > Chordata > Mammalia > Artiodactyla > Phocoenidae > Phocoena > Phocoena phocoena. The sequence goes on from NC_089221.1 coordinate 166,948,904, forward strand.
TGCAATGACTGTGGGAAAGCCTTCAATGATCCTTCCTCCCTCAGACTGCATGTGAGAATCCACACTGGAGAAAAACCCTACGAATGTAACCAGTGTTTTCATGTCTTCCGCACTAGTTGTAACCTCAAAAGCCACAAGAGAATTCATACGAGGGAGAATCACCATGAATGTAATCAGTGTGGCAAGGCCTTCAGCACAAGGTCCTCCCTCACTGGGCACAACAGTATTCATACAGGAGAGAAACCTTATGAGTGCAGTGATTGTGGGAAAACCTTTAGGAAGAGCTCATATCTCACACAGCATATGAGAACTCATACTGGAGAAAAACCCTATGAGTGTAATCAGTGTGGAAAATCCTTTAGCAGTAGCTTTTCTCTTACTGTGCACAAGAGAATTCATACCGGTGAGAAACCCTATGAATGCAGTAACTGTGGGAAAGCCTTTAATAATCTCTCAGCTGTTAAGAAACATGTAAGAACTCACACTGGAGAAAAACCCTATGAATGTAATCATTGTGGGAAATCTTTCACCACTAACTCTTACCTTTCTGTGCACAAGAGAATCCATAATAGGTGGATATGACTACAATAACTGGGAAAGCATTCACTGATTTCTTATCTCTCAGACAACTTGTGATAACTCACGCTTAGATGTATGAGTTATCTGTTGCTGCATAACAAATTTCCCTTCAAAACATCATAGTTTTAAACAGCAAACATTTATTATCTATAGGTCAGGAATTCAGAGCCAGCTTAGCTATGTAGTTCTAGCTCAGGAACTCTCATGAGGTTGTAGTCAAGATGTCAGCAGGAGCTACTGTCATCTACTTTACTGCTGGCTGAGGAGTCCACTTCGAGAATAGCTCAGTCACATGCCTGGCAAGTTAGTGCTGGTTGTTGGCAGGGAACCTTCATTTTCTCACCATGTAGGACTCTCCACAGGGCTATGTGTCTTTATGACGTAAAAGCAGGTTCCTCCCAAAGCATTTGATTTAAAGAAGAGCTAATGCAGAAACCACAGTGTCTTCTATGACCTAGTCTCAGAAGGACATATCATCACTTCTTCCGTATTTTAATGGTCACACAGACCAATCCTGATACAGTGTGGGAAGAGACCATACTCAGTATGAATACCAGGAAACAGAGATTGTTGGGAACCATCTGAGCAGTTTTCCATGAAATCACTGATGTAAGGCCTTCAGGAGACCCTCATTCTTTCAGTCTGTTCAGTATGAAATAATATTTAATAACTCATGTTAATTCACCCGTGAAAGAAACCTCATGAGTCCAGTCTTTGTGATAAGCTTTCAGCTCAAATTCACCCTAATGTGCACAAAAGATTAAGTATTGTGGATAAATCTGAGGAATACAGTGGTGATATCTAGGGAGTCATGTGACAATTCACACTAAGGGGAAAGTCCTATGAATATCGTCAGAATGTAGAAGTCTTCAGGGACACTCATCCCTTAGAACACACATGAGGAATCACTACAGAGGAACACTCACGCATATAAGGAATGTGGAAAACCCTATAGCACAAGAGTTTACGTTACTGAACAGAAGATGAAGAGATTCCGAGTGCAAGTACTATGGGAAAGCCTTCAGTGTTCTCTCAACTTTTAAGAGATATGATGATTTATTCTGGAGAGAATGTCCCATTGAATGGCATCAGTATTGGAAAGCCTTCCATTTTCCCACATTCCTTAAACTGAAAAGTTGTTGCAGAGAAATTTGTGAGTATAAAGAATGAGGGAATGCCTTTAATGATACCTCTTATGTTAGGAAAGCTATGAAATTCCTGGATGCAAAACCTGTGGATTAATTTTGGGAAATCTTTCGGTGAGTCCTGTCTGTTGACTTCTGAGAAGTCACGCAGGTGGGGAACCCTAGAAGATACTCAACGTGAGATTGCCTCAGCTCTTCTCTGAGTGGCCACAGAATACTTTAAACTGGGAATGAAAAGTGTAAATATTATGAGCATGGGATTACCTTTATCAGTGTCTCATCCTTAGGGTGGGGCAACTAGCTCTTTAATTTTCAGTCTTTGCTTAAGTATAAACATTTATATCTATAGCTATACCCTAAGATAAACCTTAAATTATGTTCCATAGTTTTATATGTAATATGTTTATCATCATTTACTCTAAAAATATTAACACATTGCATATTCATAAAGGTATTTCTGATTATCTCCTGAGTGATTTAGTTTATCCTAGTAGAAATTAGACTATATTTGCTACATACCTTTTTCTAATTTAATGACATTTTTATCAAGTAAGTGGACTTTATGATATTCAGATATAGTATGTACATTCAGGTTGGTTTTTATTTTTCTTTCAAGCTTATTTAGTGATAGATGTGAATTAAAGTCTTCCACCGTTGTTACGGATTGACAAATTCTTCTTGGTAATTGTCATTTTTTCTTTATGTATTTTGATGTAAATACGTACATAAATGGTTAGGTATTGTTTTGTGAATTGTTCTTTTTTATGTAGGGGCTGTATTTTTTCATAGCAACGTATTTCAACACAATAATAAATGGTTTGGGGCTTTCCTGGTGGCGCAGTGGTTAAGAGTCCACCTGCCAATGCAGGGGACACAGGTTCGTGCCCCGGTCCGGGAGGATCCCACATGCCGTGGAGTGGCTGGGCCCATGAGCCATGACCACTGAGCCTGCACGTCCGGAGCCTGTGCTCCGCAACGGGAGAGGCCACAACAGTGAGAGGCCTGCATACCGCAAAAAATAATAATAAATATAATAATAAATGGTTGAACATTTATATAGCTCTTTGCAAAGACCACGCACTCTTCTAAATGCCTTATGGATATTAACTTAGTACTCAGTATAAGCTTAAGAAAGGTGGACTGTTAATATCCCATTTTGAAGATGAGAAAACTGTATTGGTACACTTAAATTACTTGCCTAAGTTCACTGGCTAGTAAATGGTAGAGCCCATATTTGAATCCAGACAGTCTGTGCTCTTAAACAATAGCCTATTTATTGAGTGTATTCTATATGCCAAGCACTGTTTGAGACACTGGTGTCTATAGCAATGAATGAAACTCAAGTTTTGCCATTAAAATACATCCTAATGGTATTCCCTACAGAAAAATCAAGAAAGTATGTTGTTATAAGTGTGATGTAGAAAACTAAAGCAGTGTAAGATAGTTAAAGGGGATTGGGATCCTGCTATTTTATGTAGAATCGGAAGGAAAAGTCTCTTAGTTAAGGTGCACTCGCATAGAGACCTTAATGAGTTGTAACAGTGAGTCACATGAATTCGTGTGGCCAAGAGCCGTCTTGGCGTATGCCGAGGCCCACACCACGGAGGCCAGTGTGAACAAGCTGGGGATGGTGAGGGGGTGGGAGAAGATGGACTGGCAGAAAAAACTTGGTGGATCCTGCTCTTGTTGGGGTTTATGGGTTATTGTTAGGACTTTCCCTTATACTTTCAATGAGTTGGCCTCTTAGAGCCCCAACAGGAAACAGCTGAGACGTTCAGACTAGGGCAGATCAAGTAGAGTTTTCATAAAAGGGCTACTTACAGAGTAGTGTAGGAAGGATGTATCAATAGAAAGACCACAAAAGGCGGTTGGCATCCAGTAGCTGGTAAAGGCAGTGCTCTAACACCCGTAAGCCTGAAGGGGCAAGTGGAGGGAATGATTATTGAAATCCAGAGATAAGAGAGGAGAGAATCATATTCCAGGAGCTGAGAGGGTGACAGGGGTGGTGTCCAGACCCAGGTTCTGCAAGAAATAGCCAGTGCCAGACTTCAGTCTATTTCATCCTCCTGTTTCATGCCCAGGCTCCCCATTGACTAAACCCAACCAGAAGCCATAAGGCAAGAAAGCCCGTTGATACAGTTCATACTGACTAACCTTCTAAGGTGCAGCAAGGTAGAGTAAGTGGGTTCTCTGCGGGGGAAGAAAACCAGAACTGCTGTCCCCTTTTGCTGCTTAGAATCTACTCTTAACAGTCAACTGTGTGGAAGCTTCATGTCCCTACCCAGGAATTCCATCAACTACTCTAGCATCCTGGGTGCTGTCAAAGTGCTGATATACTCACATCTGTGGTCTAAACTAGTCTCCTCCACAAGTGTTCTTCAAGATGGTTATGGGGTTCTTGGGAGGAAAGTGCAAAAAATAACCTAAACGTCCTGGTTCCCAGAAGGCGAACACTCCCACTGGGAGGCAAAGTAAGCCCCATTGAACTTTATGGCTGTTATGAGGCCAGCACACAAGGAAAGACGTCACCATGGCTTTTGGCATGGGTACTTAGTCCTGTCACCCAGAAGATGTGGGTTTTCTATTACACAGTGAGGGCAAAGAAGAAAACATTCGGAATTCAGGTAATCCAATGAGATGTCTCTTGATATCCTTTTCCCAATTTTTTTGATGAACAAGTGTAGCAGCTCTATCCTGAGAAAGGTACGGTGACCAGGTGTTCAGACTCCTCGATGATCTGGATCATCCTGCCAGGTAAGCCACCTAGACCAGCGGAGATGCTAGTCAAGGCTGAAAGGAACGTAGGGTAGGGTAGGGTAGTAGAGGAACGTGATGATAAGTGTCAGTTGCAGCTGACGCTTAGAACAGCTGAGAATCGCTGCTGTGGACAGTTGTCTGTAGTTCGTCCCATTTATCTTTCTCTTGGAAATTTCTCCAGGCAACAAGAGCAACCAGAATCCTATGTGCATTCACTGTAAGAAGCAAGTACATCTGAGTGGCATAATTGGAGGGCCATAATGGAGACCAGTATATTTCCCAGTTTCTTCTTTTAGGACTAAGTCACTTCCCCAGCTGCTGGAAGTGTTGGCTGCTAATGGCTCATGCTGACAGCCTCTCTGGGAATTCCCTTGGGCCAAAGAAAAGTGCCACACCTGATTATGGCAACTGTCCAGGGGCCAGTCCACTTCCAATGACTGGTTCATTTGGGGGGTACAGAGGTACAATTACTTTGCCTCAATTTGAGACACCCCTGAAGGGTCAGCCCCAGCTCGGGAACTTCCCATGGGATCAAGGGTAGTCTTCATTTTTAAGTTATCACAGTTCAGTCTCTTATTCTACTCAATCCTGGTTCTCTACTTTAGAGATAGTTACCTTAGGCAAGTGACAAACTTTTCATGCCAAAGTTTTTTCATCTGTAAAATGGAAACAAGAGTGCCTACTCTTTTAGACATATACTAAGGATTCAATCAATACATGTAAAACACTTAAGAGACTTCCTGGTATATAAGAAACATTGTATATTTATTTCATCTTTTATTATGAATTAATTAAAATTCACTGGGATTATACTGAGCAAAATAAGCCACACTCAAAAGAGTAAATATTGTACAGTTATATTTGTATGAATTTCAAGGACAAGCAAAAAATCTGTGATAGGAAAATAGAAGAGTGGTTGCATTTAAGCTCAGGTTGTGAGGGAGGGGCAGGGATTGACTGGGGAGACAGGAAGGGACTTTATGGGGTGAGGAGAGTGTTCTGTATCTTAGTAGCAGCATAGGTATATGCATTTGTCAAAACACGCTGAACTGTACACTTAAGGTCTCTACATTGTACTGTAAGTAACATACCTCAATTTAAATCAGATTTGTGCCAAGTGAAAGGAGCCAGAGACAAAAAGACATTTATCGTATAATTCCATTGTATGACATTCTGGAAAAGGCAAAACTTCAGGGAAGGACAAATCAGTGGTTTCTAGGGGCAAGGAGTAAGAGAGGGGGGTGACCACAAAGGGGCAGAACAAAGGGATTTGAGAGTGATGAAATCGTTCTGTCACAGATGTGTTGATGTTCATGTGTGTATCGTGTTCAGTCGTGACTGTGTTGATTGATCCATAACGCTAGCATTTGCCAAAACCTACAGAACTGTGCCAACCACTGCAGAGAGTGAATATTACTGTGGGTTTAAAAAGAAAAAGTAATCCCCCAGATAGGGGAGGGAATGCAAACTATAACGAGTGAACCTAACTGTATGACAAACGAATAACATAACCACAACGAATGGGGCAAAAAGGAAACCAGATTTACTTTAGAAGACTGTTTTGACTGGATACTGTAAGGTTGAATACAAAAAGAACTGTCCAGAAATTCTGTACTCTAGTTTTAAAAAAAATTGTTTTTCAGATGACACGCCTTAGCACTTCTGAAACTACTTTGTGTGTATACTAGTGTTGAACAACTAAGTAAATATACAGCAGAAAATGAGAACTAATTTCTCACTGTCAAAGAAAGATGCTTTAAAAACACATGAAACCGATACCCCACTAGAGATTATGGAAACGACTGCAAGCAACACCCCAGTCCACCCCCATGATGGGAGCTTCAGCAGGTGGTGCTCACAGCCTGCATCCAACAGTAGAGCCCACAGAAGCCCTATGAAGTGACCACCTGTCCCCTCACCCCCGACACGAGGCATCAGGATCTCAGACAACAACTGTCATCCAAACACAAATGATGGAGTCCAAGCAAACAAGACCTGCATCATCCCAAAACTAGACATGATGGGAACTCCAGCAAGCACCCCTCCCCACTCACTTCAATAATACACATGACAGCAGCCCCATAAATGAGTCCCTCAGCCGCTTCTCAACCCCAGCTCAAAGACCGACCCCAACTATACAAACAATATAGACAAGGGGAGGCCCAGGAAGTGACTCTTCTAGTCACCCCCTCCATTCTAGGTAAAAGACCCCCCAGTCCCCTGACTAGAGATAAATGGAATCCCATGCAATTGTCACTCCAATTCTCTTCCAAAGTTAGAGACAATGGGATCTCCATTCAGTGAACCCCTCCCTGTCACACCGACGCTTGAAAAATGAGTGCACCAGACAGCAGTCAATCTCCCAGCACCAGAGAAACAAGAACCCTTGCCTCATACCACCCAGTTACTCCAACGTCATAATGGTTTCATGGTGGAACGTTCAGCAAGAGATCCCCCCTGTATGTCTTCAAGGTTATAGATGATGGAAACCCCAAAGAGCAACTTACAACTCCCTACACATTAAAGAAGAAAGGACACCCCCAAAATTCCACAGCATTCTCACCCAACACAAACCCCAGCTTGCCTCCCTTGGTTCCCCAACACTGGATATAAAAGTATTCCCAGCAAAGAGTATCCCGTGTCCCCCAAGAACAGTAATGACCAGAGAGTCTCAACAGGCAACTCACCAGGTTCTCCAGCATGAGTGTCGGGACTTCCCTGGTGGTCCAGTGGTTAAGACTCCGTGCTTCCACTGCAGGGGACCCAGGTTTGATCCCTGGTTGGAGAACTAAGATCCTGCATGCCGCGTGGTGCTGCCAAAAAAAGAAAAAAAAAAAGGAATGTCAAATAGATCCCCAGAAAAGTACCTCTCTTCTCAGTATCGCAAAATAAGAGTTGATGAAGGAAGCATCAGTAAGCAACATTTTCAAGACAAGTGAGGACGGGACCCCAGGATGCAAGTCTCTCAAGTTCCTCCCAACAGGAGAGATGCCTGCCCTTTCCGTAACCCCTCCTTTATCCCAAACACAAGGCATATTTTGAACGCCAGCTCGCAACTCTTCAGCCTCCTCTTGCAGTGCAGATATTTCTGTCCCCAACTGTAGTGGGTAGAGCCAAATCAACGCAAGTGTCCCCTGCCCTAAGAAATGTTGAGGACCCCAGTCTCAGAATAAGGAACACAGCAGCAGTTCTGACAAGCCAACTGATGCTCCAAGCTCCCATTACACAGGAGGTGACAGAAGCTCAGGAAGCAAACCTTCCCCCAACATTTCCTGCCCCAGCAGACCCTTCTGATCTGCTGCATTCCCAGCTGGCCCTCAGAACATCTTCTACTGCTCAAAGAGGACTCGTGGAAAAGGAAGGCTGAAGCTGGAGTAAGGCAGAGAAGGATGGAGAGGGGAGAGGAGTAAAATAAAGGGGAAAAGGAGACCTTCCAAGTTGTCCCAGCCCCAGCCATGAATTCCAGAGGCCCTGAAGAGCTACAATCAAACCAGTCACTCAGGGGCAAACTTAAGCAGAATAAAAGAAATTCTGGGCTGATGTGGAGATGTAGCCTGGAGAAAAGGGTGTGTTGGCTAGCCTCCAAAATGGTCACCAATGATCCTAAACACCTGTTATTCATGCCCTGTGCAGTCTCCTCCCACATTTAGATGTGACCCACGGGATCAATACAATGCTGTAAAAACGGCTGTGACATCTGAGGCTACATCATAAAACACACTGAAGCTTCCTCCTTGGTCTCTTAGATTGCTCCCTCTCTAAGGGAAGCCATTTGCCATGCCATGAGGATACTGCCATGTCATGAGCAGCCCTGTGGAGAGGTCCACGTGGAGAGGAACCAGTTTGTCAGCACCAAATTCCTGGCCATTTCATGAGCCGCCTTGGAAGATCTTCCAGCCCCAGTCAAATTTTGAAGTCTAATTAATACGTGTGCTGAGACGTTTAGGAGTGAAATCTACTGCTGTCTGCAACCTAGTTGCAGCTCTATTTACAATAGCCAGGAGATGGAAACAACCTAAGTGTCCATCATCAGATGAATGGATAAAGAAGATGTGGCACATATATACAATGGAATATTACTCAGCCATAAAAAGAAATGAAACTGAGCTATTTGTAATGAGGTGGATGGACCTAGAGTCTGTTATACAGAGTGAAGTAAGTCAGAAAGAGAAAGACAAATACTGTATGCTAACACATATATATGGAATTTAAGAAAAAAATGTCATGAAGAACCTAGGGGTAAGACAGGAATAAAGACACAGACCTACTAGAGAATGGACTTGAGGATATGGGGAGGGGGAAGGGCAAGCTGGGACGAAGTGAGAGAGTGACATGGTCATATATACACTACCAAATGTAAAATAGATAGCTAGTGGGAAGCAGCCGCATAGCACAGGGAGATCAGCTTGGTGCTTTATGACCACCTAGAGGGATGGGATGGGATGGGGGGGTGGGAGGGACATACAAGAGGGAGGAGATATGGGGATATATGTATACATATAGCTGATTCACTTTGTTATAAAGCAGAAACTAACACACCATTGTAAAGCAATTATACTCCAATAAAGATGTTAAAAAAAACATAAATAAATAAAATAAAATCCCTTTTGTTTAAAAGTGAAAAAAAAGAAAACTATAAGGTACTGATGAAAGAAATCAAGGACGACATAAAGAGAAGGAGAGCTGTACCATGTTTTGGATTGGAAGAATCAATATTGTAAAAAGGACTATAATACCTAAAGCAATCTACAGATTCAATATAATCCCTATCAAATTACCAGTGGCAGTTTTCACAGAACTAGAACAAAAAATGTTACAGTTCCTACGGAAACACAAAAGACCATGAATAGACAAAGCAATCTTGAGAAAGAAAAACGAAGATGGACGAATCAGGCTCCATGATTTCAGACTATATTACAAAGCTACAGTAATCAAGACAGTATGGTACTGGCACAAAAACAAAAATATAGGTCAATGGAACAGGAGAGAAACCAGAGACGAACCCATGTACCTTTGGCCACCTAATCGATGACAAAGGGGGCAAGAACATACAATGCAGAAAAGACAGTCTCTTCACTAGGCAGTGTTGGGAAAACTGGACAGCTACATGTCAAAGAATGAAATCAGAACACTCCCTAACACCATATGCAAAAATAAACTCAAAATGGATTAAAGACCTAAATGTAAGACCAGACACCATAAAACTCTTAGAGGAAAACATAGGTAGAACACTCTATGACACAAATCACAGCAAGACCTTTTCTGACCCACCTCCTAGAGCAATGAAAATAAAAATGAAGATAAACAAATGGGACCTAATGAAACTTAAAAACTTTTGCACAGCAAAGGAAACCATAAACAAGATGAAAACACAACATTCAGAATGGGAGAAAATATTTACAAACAAAGTAACACACAAGGGATTAATCTCCAAAATGTACAAACAGATCATGCAGCTCAATATCAGAAAAAAAACAAACAATCCAATCAAAAATTGGGCAGAAGAACTAGATAGACATTTCTCCAAAGAAGACATACAGATGGCCAACAAGCATGAAAAGATGCTCAACATCACTAATTATTAGAGAAATGCAACTCAAAACTACAGTGAGGTATCACCTCACACTGATAAGAATGGCCATCATCAAAAAAATCTATTTGATGAGGAGAGGGTATGGAGAAAAAGGAACCTCCTACACTGTTGGTGGGAATGTAAATTGATACAGACACTATGGAGAATAGTATGGAGGTTCCTTAAAGAACTAAAAATAAAACTACCATGTGACCCAGCAATCCCACTACTGGGCATATACCCTGAGAAAAACCATAATTCAAAAAGATACAAGCACCCTAACGTTCACTGCAACACTATTTACAATAGCTAGGACATGGAAGCAATCTAAATGTCCATCAACAGAGGAATGGATAACAAAGATGTGGTACATGTATGGAATATTACTCAACCATAAAAAAGAATGAAATTGGGTCATTTGTAGAGACATGGATGGACCTAGAGACTGTCATACAGAGTGAAGTCAGAAAGAGAAAAACATATATATTAATGCATGTATGTGGAATCTAGAAAAATGGTATAGATGACCTTATTTGCAAAGCAGAAATAGAGACACAGATGTAGAGAACAAATGTATGGATACCAAGGGGGAAAGGAGGGGTGGGATGAATTGGGAGATTGCGATTGACATATATACCCTATCGATACTATGTACAAAATAGATAACAAATGAGAACCTACCATATAGCACAGGGAACTCTACTCGGTGCTCTGTGGTGACCCACATGAGAAAGAAATCCAAAAAAGAGGGGATATATGTATACATGCAGCTGATTCACTTTGCAGTACAGTATAAACTAACACAATATTGTAAAGCAACTATACTCCAATTTTTTTAAAAAAAAGATGTGGTACATGTATATTACTCGGCCATAAAATGGAACGCAATTGTGCCATTTGCAGAGATGTGGATGGGTCTAGAGACTGTCATACAGAGTGAAGTAAGTCAGAAAGAGAAAAACAAATATCATATAATATCGCTTATATGTGGAATCTAGAAAAATGATACAGATTAACTTATTTGAAGAGCAGAAATAGAGACACAGATGTAGAGAATAAACGTATGGATACCAAGATGGGAAGGGTGGGGTGGGATGAATTGGGAGATTGGGATTGACATATATACACTACCATGTATAAAATAGATAACCAATGAGAACCTACTGTATAGCACAGGGAACTCTACTCGATGCTCTGTGGTGACCTATATGGGAAGGAAATCTGAAAAAGAGGATATATGTATACAAATAGCTGATTCACTTTGCTGTGAATCAGCAGACGCTAATGCAGCATTGTAAAGCAACTATGTTCCAATAAAAATTAACTTTAAAAAATTAAGCTATAAGGGTCTGTTGTACAACACGGGGAATATAGCCAATATAAATGGAGTATAACCTAAAAATTGTGCATCACTATATTGTACATCTGTAACTTATATTGTACAACTATACTTCAACTAAAAAAAAAAAGAAATACTGGGAAGGTGGAAATAAGCACACCCAGCCTCAAATAGGAATGAGAAATCCAGAAGAGACGCAGGCAGACCTCTCTCTCTCTCTCTCTTTTTTTTTTTTTTCATATTTAATTCTGAAGCCCTGTCCATTTTTGCTTTGAATGGTTCCCACGCTCGCTGCTTTTTGCCGGTCCCCTCCCTAACCCAGGCTCTCCTCACTCCACAACTCACTGCTGGGATTCTCAGTGTTCCAGTGACAAAACTCAGGCTGGGACATGTGACTTTTTCTTTGCCGGACATTCCCCCTCCTTCTCCTGTAAGTCCATTCACATCTCTACCATCCACTCCCGGATGCTTTCCCCAAGAAGCCAGTGCTCACCTGCCCCCTTCTCCAAATGGCTGCAGTGCTTGCTTTACTACATGTGGGATATTTAACAACTTAGCACAATTTAGGTTATTTTTTACATATTACATGTGTGTGATTTCTGTTTCCTGAAGCTGGATTGTATGCACCTTGAGAGGAAGAGGAGAAGGACACATTCATTTCTGAATGAAGCACAGTGCTCATTATGTAGTAAGTCATTAGGAAGTATTTTCAGACTGATTATAAAGAGTATAAGGCCGGAGTGAGTTTAGGCTATTCTTTTGAACCCTGGAGAACTTCTTCCTCTCCCCTCCTCTCCACTCCCCTCTTCTTTCTTCAGCTACTTTATTTTTTTATTTTTTTTATTTTTTGCGGGTACGCGGGCCTCTCACTGTTGTGGCCTCTCCCGTTGTGGAGCACAGGCTCCGGACGCGCAGGCTCAGCGGCCATGGCTCACGGGCCCAGCCGTTCCGCGACATGTGGGATCTTCCCGGACCGGGGCACGAACCCGTGTCCCCTGCATCGGCAGGCGGACTCTCAACCACTGCGCCACCAGGGAAGCCCTCTTCAGCTACTTTATATTGACCCCCTACCCTGTGGCGGGCAGCATGCTAAGTGCTTTACATAATTTGTTTTTTATTCCTCACAACTACCCAGTAGGGTATTATTAACTCCATTTTACAGATGAGAAAACAAAGGTTCATGATGATTAAGCAGATTGGCCAAGGTGTAACATAAATTTGTTAAACGTCAGAGCCAGGACTCAATCCCGGGTCTCTCTGACTCCAGAACTTTTTTTTTTCAATTTTATTGGAGTATAGTTGATTTACAGTGTTGTGGTTTCAGGTGTACAGCAACGTGAATCGGTTAACCAATGTTTTATATTGTACTGCTCTTTGTTATTGTCTCTTTTTCTCTTCAGTCTTTCCCTCTTCTATTTTTTTTTCCTCTTCCTCTAATTCAAAAATGAAAATAGGTTACTGTCAGGGCAGCATTTAGAGTAGATGTTATTTGTAAAAGATTTCAGTTCCTTTTCTTTACTCCCCTACAAAATATTTCTCTGTGATGCACAGGGTTGCTGACCAAATGCTGCTTTCCAAGGGGGGCCCCGGGGCAGCTTGCCAACATCATGATTCAGGCAAACTGTTCAGCTGTCTTTGCGCTCAGTGTCTCTGTCTGAGGGTTTTGCTCCAGACTTAGGACTAATGCAGACTGACTCACTGTAGAAAGAAGGTCAGGTCTTCAAAGGTGCAAGAAGTATCAAGTTGGCAAGGTAGACCCCTTAGGTCATTTCCAGACACAATCTTTGTGACCACTTCTATTCCTTTCTACCTGGGAGTTAAAATGAAGTAAATAATTAAAACATGTGTATTTGCCCATCTTTTTCATTCCAGAAGAGCCAGGTACCATTAGCAGCCTAAGTGCCTTTGTAGCCGCTGAGCAAATATTGTGATAAACCAAATAGAGTATGAATTACTTTAAAAGTGGTAAAATTTCAAGTAAGAGGGTTTTTTTTCGGTATACCACAAAAACTTTGTCATATGTGTGGAAACAGGTCAGTAACTATTTGGTGTTGATTGACATGTGATCAATCCAGGGCTCACATGATCTTGTCAGGAAACAGATTTTAGAGACCACTTTAGTGGTTTAGGTAATCAAATGGTAAAAAATTCTCTTCTCTTTGGATTTGGAGATTTGGTTAATAATTGATCTTTTTTCTTGATGTCCTGACTTTTGGTCCATTAGATTTGATTTTCCTTTTATTTGAAGTCCAGGACTGGGTTCTTTGATGACTTCCTTTTAATTTGACTGCTTTATACCTGAGTTTCTTTTCTTTTTTTTTTTTTTGCGGTACGCGGGCCTCTCACTGTCGCGGCCCCTCCCGTTGCGGAGCACAGGCTCCGGACGGACGCGCAGGCTCAGCGGCCATGGCTCACGGGCCCAGCCGCTCCGCGGCATGTGGGATCTTCCCGGACCAGGGCACGAACCCGTGTCCCCTGCATCGGCAGGCGGGCTCTCAACCACCGCGCCACCAGGGAAGCCCAATACCTGACTTCTTATATTTGACTTTTTTCTTTGAGATGTTTCTTAAATTTTTGTTTTCTAAATAAGGGAAGATAATATCTTTTTCATTTAAGTTTCATTAAGTCGAGTTTTTGGTGTAAACCTGGGTCTGTGAAATTCATCCTGAACTTTGTTCATACATGAGCAGAGCCAGAATGTTAACAAAGCTGATTCAGAGAAATGATTTGTCAGCCCTTTTCGCTTGGCACTGTGCTAATTAAACAGCTGGTTGGTTGACTAACCATTTCCCCTTTAGAGGACAGTCTGATGGCAGTCCTTTGGTATTACAGCCTTTTTCATAGAAAATGCTCAATAATTATGGGGTTTTTTTTTATCACTTTTTTTAAGTCTGAGCTTTTGATTAATTGATGACTATTTTAGCCCGAGACTACTTCTTTTCTGAGCTGCAAATCTTTCTGCAGATGCTACATAGAAACAGGGACTGGTCAGAATCCTTCTCTTGGTCACTTCTCTTTTCCTGGCGTGTTTCTCAGTGCTGGCCCGGATGTTCTATCTTTGGTGCCATTAAAATCGCATTCTTGGGGCTGGCTTTTATACCTCAGAGCTGAATCGACTTGCCCCCGTTTGCCTTCAGAGGATGTTTAGGTCATTTCCTGGCATGTCAAGTTGCATGTTGTCTTCCTTAGATCTGGCCCAGGAAAACATCTTTTCGGAAATTAGCATTCTCATTTTGAAGCTTTGACCTGGTCCAGGAAGCTTGCTTTACAGTTTTGCTCAAAGTTGGTCGATATTATATTTCTAGAAATTGGCACATTTAAAATATCGTTTCATCATATATTACTGGCACTAGTTCATGGGAAGCTCCTAGCAAGGCTAAGTCTTGTTTTTGTTGGGATGAGGTAAGGCCAGAGTATTTGAATATTTATGAAGTCTGTGCTTTTTCTATAAATGGTTTGCTTGTTGGGTATGGAACTTTGAACATTTTCAATAACCTGATATTTCTTTGTTCTCTTGGCCATATCTGTCCACCATGGTTGATTTAGTTTCACACGTTAGGACAATATAACACACTGATCCAGTTGATTGTGGGTCTTTAGGGCTTATTGGCTGACAAGACAATGTCCACAGTTCTTTTTCACCACGTTTCATCTGCTGGAGACTTGATCAAACGAAGCCTTGGAAGTTAGAAGGTAGTCATGGCCTGGAAGAGGGTCCAAGTCTCTTCCCACTGTGACCTAAGCATAAGACCTGAAGGACCTTGTCTGTAACCGTTGGGAAGAGAGCTAAGTGGAAGGTATTCCAGAGTTGTAGGGGTAGACTTCAAAGGACCATGTGACCACCTGGATATGGGCTGTATTAGACCAGGGTGGCCTCTAACATGTCTCTCAGGTCCCTAGCTTGGAAGGCGTCACTCCCAGGGAGGAGATATGATAAATGAGAGCAGGTCTGTGGGGCAGGATGATGAGCCCTGGCCAGGAAGAGCTTCTGAAGGGAATTGGAGGGTATGACACCCTGGAAGGGGAAGTGGGGAACTGTGCAATACTGGTGGGCCTCCTTGCCTCTTGGTATGTCAGGTATGGGAGAATGAGTATCAGGGGCTGCTAGAGAAGTCAGGTGTGTCCTGAGGGGAGAGCTGTTCTGGGTTTGTACTAAGGCTGAGGTCAGCGGAGGGCTTGGGAAACGTTGGAGCCGTGGAGAATGTGGTGCCTGGTGTCACACACCATGGAGTGCGTGTGGCTCTGTTCACCTGTAGAGCTGTAGCTTATGCTCTCAGTGTTTGAGACGGTCCTACTGTCTGTTTTTTCTTTTTTTTTTTTTTGGCTGAGTTGGGTCTTCATTGCCACGCACAGGCTTTCTCTAGCTGCAGCGAGCAGGGGTTACCCTTCACTGCGGTGCTCAGTCTTTTCATTGCAGTGGCTTCTCTTGTTGCGGAGCATGGGCTCTAGGCATGTGGTCTCAGTAGTTGTGGCTCAGGGGCTCTAGAGCGCAGGCTCAGTAGTTGTGGTGCACGGACTTAGTTGCTCTGTAGCATGTGGGATCTTCCCAGACCAGGGCTCGAACCCACGTCCCCTGCACTGGCAGGCAGATTCTTAACCACTGCACCACAAGGGAAGTCCCTGTCCTACAGTCTTTTGCCTGCTTTCCAACTTCTCCAACTGAAACCCAACACCCTCCCTCAATGCTCTCTCCCGCCTTTGGTGTGTGCCTGTGGCAGGTGGCTCTTAGATTTTCCTCCATGTGAAGGGTATTTGCAAGAGAAAAAGGAATTGGGTGTATGCCTCCATTCCATAAAGCTTGCGTTGGATTTAGTTTGGCTAGGGCTTGACATAGACCTTTCCTTCACCCTAGCAGTTTGAACTTGATGAGCAGAGAGACTTAATCCTCCAGTTAAGATTTTCAATTAAGCCTTGTCTTCTTGTCCACTAAAGAAAGCTCTAATCCAGCCTCTTGGGTCTGTTATCTCTAGTCTTTTTGATTACATGTGCCTGAGGCAGCCTGTTGCTCATATTCCTCTCTCTCTCTCTCTCATCTCTCTCTCTCTCTCTCAATCTCTTCACCCCTCTCTCCAATACACACACACACACACACACACACACACACATCCCATGGTAATTGCACCAATGCCTGTAACCTCATTCTTTTCAGTTGGATAGAGGCTTAATTTAGAGCAAAGTGTATAATACAAAATCTGTCCAACACTAAAAGCCACCGCGTGTATCCTATCATCCCCATAAAATCAGCACTTTGTAGAATGTGCATGGAGAAATCCCTCACAAATCCGAAGAGTGATTACATAGAAAAGCTGAAAATGCTTTGGGTATCACAGCAAAACCACAGGACTAGAAAATTAGAAACGGGTGGTGATGCTATAACCTAAAGCAATCCCAAGGCCATATTTTGTATTCTTCTTGTAACAGTAAGACTACCACGATTAAAAAGCTGAAAATGTCTGGGGGAAAAAGTAATGAAAGAGGAGAAATAACAACTGATACCATAGAGATACAAAAAATTATAAGAGAATACTACAAACAGTTATATGCCAACAAAATGAACAACCTAGAAGAAAAAAATAAATTTCTGTAAATAATCATCCAAAACTGAATCAGTAAGAAATAGATAATGTGAACAGACCAATTATGAGTACTAAAATTGAATTAGTAATCAAAATACTCCAAACAAACAAAGTCCAGGACTGAATGGCTTCACAGGGGAATTCTGCCAAATATATAAAGAAGAGCTAATGGCTATCATTCTTAAACTATTCCAAGAAATTAAAGATGAGAGGAGCATTCACAAATTCATTCTATGAGGCCACCATTAGCCTGATACCTAAACCAGAAAGACACTACAAAAAAGAAAATTACAGACTAATAACTCTGATGAATATAGACGCAAAAATCCTCAACAAAATGTTAGCAAACCGAATTCACCATTATATAAAAAGGATCATACACCATGATCAAGAAGGATTTACTGTACTTCCCTCTTGACACAGTTGTTAAGAATCCGCCTGCCAATGCAGGGGACACGGGTTTGAGCCCTGGTCCGGGAAGATCCCACATGCTGCTGAGCAACTAAGCCCGTGTGCCACAACTACTGAGCCTGCGCTCTAGAGCCTGCGAGCCACAACTACTGAAGCCCATGCACCCAGAGCCCATGCTCCACAACAAGAGAAGCCACCCCAATGAGAAGCCCACGCACCGTGACAAAGAGTAACCCCCCTCGCTGCAACTAGAGAAAGTCTGCATGCAGCAACAAAGACCCAATGCGACCAAAAATAAGTAAATAAAATTTTTAAAATTTTAAACAACTATTAAAGAAGTCCTTAAGAAAGAAAAAATAGAAAGATTTACTCCAGGGATGCAAGGATGGTTCTATATCTGCAAATCAATCAATATGATACACCACATTAACAAAACAAAGGATAAAAATCACATGCTATCCCAATAGATGCAGGAAAAGCAAGTGATGAAATTCAATGTCCATTCATGATTAAAAATTCTCATCAATGTTGGTATAGAAGGAACATATCTCAACATAATAAAGGCTTTTATGAAAAACATACAGCCAACATCATACTCAGCAGTGAAAAAATGAGAGCCTTTCCTCTAAATTCAGGAAAAGACAATGATGCCCACTCTCACCAATTCTATTTATCATAGTATTGGAAGTCCTAACCACAGCAATCCAACAACAAGAAGAAATAAAAGGCATCCAAATGGAAAGGAAGAGGGAAAACTGCCCATTTGCAGATGGCATGATACTTTAGAGAACCCTAAACTCTCCACACAGAAAAAAACTATTAAACTAACAAATGAATTCAACAAAGTTGAAGGATACAAGAATAATATACAAATATCTGTTGCATTTCTATACACTAATAATGAACTATGAGAAAAAGAAAAATTTTTAATCCCATTTAAATTGTATCAAAAGAATAAAATACATAGGAATAAACTTAACATAAGAGGTGAAAGACCTATACTGTGGAAATGATAAAATATTGGTGAAGGTAATTCAAGATGATACAAAGAAATGGAAAGATACACCATACACTAGGATTGGAAGAATTAATATTGTTAAAGTGGCCATATGACCCAAAGCAATCTACAGATTTAATGCAATCCCAATCAAAATACCCATGACATTTTTCAGAGAACTAGAATGACCCTAAAATTTATATGGAACCACAGAAGACTCTGAACTACCAAAGCAATCTTGGGAGAAAAGAACAAAGCTGGAAGTATCACCTTCCCAAACTCCAGACTATACTACAAAGCTACAGCAATCAAGACAGCATGGCACTGGCACAAAAACAGCACAGAGATCAATGGAACACAATATAGAGCCCAGAAATAAACCCATACACCTATGGTTAATTAATGTATGACAAAGGATGCAAGAATATACAATGGAGAAAAGACAGTCTCTTCAACTAGTGGAAAACTGGACGGCTACACATAAAACAATGAGATTAGAACACTCCTTCACATCATATACAAAAATAAACTCAAAATTGTTTAAAGACCTAAATATAAGACCTGAAGCCATAAAATTCCCAGAAGAAAACAAAAACAGAACACTTGACCTAAATCATGGCAATATTTTTTTATTAGTATCCTAAGGCAAAATAAATAAAAGCAAAAATAAACAAATGGGACCTAATTAAACTTAACAGCTTTTGCACAGGAAAGGAAACCATTAACAAAATGAAAAGACAACCCATGAGATAGGAGAAAATATTTGCAAATGATATGACCAACAAGGGGTTAATATACAACATATGTAAACAGCTCTTACAACTCAATATCAAAAATAAAATTTTTTAATGGGCAGAAGACCTGAATAGACATTTTCCCAAAGAAGACATACAGATGGCCAACAGACACATGAAAAGATGTTTAATATAGCTAATTATTAGAGAAATGCAAATCAAAATAATGAGCTATCATCTCACACCTGTCAAAATGTCTATCATCAAAAAATCTACAAATAACAAATGTTGGAGAGGATGTGGAGAAAAGAGAACCTTTGAACACTGTCGGTAGGAATGTTAATTGGTGCAGCCACAATGAAAAACAGTATGGAGGTTCCAAAAAAACTAAAAATAGAACCACCACATGTTCCAGCAATTCTACTCCTGGGTATATACAGAAAAAAATGAAGCACTAATTCAAAAAGATACATGCACCCCAATGTTCATAGCAACACCATTTACGACAGCCAAGATATGGAAGCAACCCAAATGCTCATTTACAGAAGAATGGATAAAGGAGATGTGGTATATATATACAATGGAATATTGTTCAGCCATATAAAAGAATGAAATTTTGCCATTTGCAGCAACGTGGATGGACCTATAGAATATAATGCTTAGTTAAATATATCAGGTAGAGAAAGGCAAATACTGTATGATATCACTTAGAGGTGGAATCTAAAAAATAATACAAATGAGTATGTATGCAAAACAAAAACAGACTCACAGATATAGAAAACAAACTAGGGGAGGGGGAAAAGGGAAGGGCAAATTAGGAGTTTGGGATTAAGAGGTCCAAACTACTATGTATAAAATAGATAAGAAACAAGGATTTATTGTATAGCATAGAGAATTATGGCCATTATCTTTTAATAACTTATAATTGAGTATAACCTGCAAAACTACTGAATCGCTATGCCGTATGCCTAAAACTAATGTAATATTATAAATCAACTATACTTCAATTTAAGTTTTTTAAATAAAAAATAATAAAATATCAAAGTTTGTATAGAGGGAACATGTCTCCAAATAATAAAAACCATTTATGCCAAACCCACAGCTCACATCATAGTCAATGGCAAAAAGCTCAAAGCTCTTCCTTAAAATCAGGAACAAGACAAGGATGCCCACTCTCCCCACTTCTGCTTCACATAGTGTTACAAGTCCTAGCCACAGCAGGCAGACAAGTAAAAGAAACTACAGGCATCCAAAACTGGAAAGGAGAAGTAAATCTGTCACTGTTTGCAGATGAAACATATGAGAGTGTGCTCATTAAAGAGATGCGATTTATTATATTTCAGTTATACATCAATAAAGCTGTATTAAAGGAGGAGGAGTGTTCAGTGGCTGATGGGGTCAAATCATGCTAACTGATCAAGTAAGTAGAGGATGTGGACACATAGAGTTGAGGTACCTTACAAAGAGCTACTTTCCATCAAGAGCTGGAATCTTCTTCCAAACCCCTTGAATCTGGGATGGTCTTGGCTTGGCCAACAAAATGTGGCACATTGTACAATTTCTGAGCCCAGTTCTCAAGAGAACTTGCATGTTCCTCTCCTGTCTTCTTGAGTGCTACTGCCACATGAACAAGTCTGAGTTATCCTGCTGTAGAGGACCCGGGGAAGAAAACCAAGACACCCATGCTGCTAGCCTATGAGTCACCAGACTTGTGAGTGATGCCATCCTAGACCCGGCAGCCCCAGTTCATCCACCCACTGGTGGCAGACTCAAGAGTGGGTGAGAAAAGACCTACAGAAGAACCACAGAGCTGAGCCCAGATCACATGACTGAACTCTAGAAACTTGTGTTAATAACTGTTTTAATCACTAAATCATGTAGTGGTTTCTTACACAGAAAAGGCTACTGAATACAAGAGAAGCTTGATAACCTTGAAAAGAGCGTTTTGGACTCCAGTGGTTAGGGGGTAATACAAGCCTGATTTAAGATGTTCATGAGAGAATGGAAGGTGGAAAGTGTGTTCTTAGAAAAAAATTTTTCGAGAACATTTTCGGTGAAACATGGTAGAAAAATGCTATGACAGCAGGAGGAACATGTTGGGTGAAGAACACAGTTCTTTTCAGTTATGACACATTAAACCATTTAATGCTGAGTGTTTGGTGCCAGAATTATAAATAGGCAGAGCACAGAACATCAGGCTGAGGGATAAGTAGTTTAATTGTGGGGAGGAAATGACCTAATGGTCTCTGGATTGTAGACTACTGGTCTGTAAATCATGAGCCCCTTTTCTTCCAGGATGCTTTTACAGAATTGGAAGCAATGTTAGGTCAGGGTGATGAAGTGCCCTCTGTTGATGGTACAGGTGGTCATCAACAACTGATGCTGGTGTTTTCCTTTTGCTAAAGCATCATATGGGATATGTTTCTAGGCTTTTTTGTTGATTTCAACACCAGCTCTTTTGAACTCTGCCTGAGCCCTCAGAGCAGTCTTCTGTCATAACTACCCACAACCCCCTCTGGGCACAGGATTGCAGAGCCCTCTTGTCCCAGGATACAGTGGTCCCCAAAGCCTACCTGGACTGTAATGAAATCATAGTTTCCAGGAGAGGAGAGTTCTAAACATGTTTTTCCTCATTGTTTTTCAGCAGGATGGAGAGGGACAGGTGCCGAGCCCCAAGGCAGGGCATCCCCAGAGCTCCACGATGGGACTGAAGTGAAGCAGGGAAAAGAAGGGGAAGCCAGGCTGCTCTCATCACAGGGATGCTAAGGGCGAGGTCTCAACACCACGACTCCCTTATACATGCCTTTTGCAGCTCTAGCTGTGCCCTGGCACAGGCTCCAGGCTGAAGGCTTACACTGGCAGTGGGAGTCTGCTGAGCCCTACACAGAGATCACTTTTCCCTTCAGAGGGCAGAACCTGTAGACTTGCTCCAGCTCCAAATTCTCCTCAGTTCAACTTAGACACGGGGTATTTTTAACCCCTGTTGGACAGACCCTGTCATGTTGTTCTCTCTCTTTATATATATATATATATATGTATTTATTTTTGGCTACACTGGGTCTTTGTTGCTGGGCATGGGGTTTCTTTAGTTGCGGTGAGCCGGGCTACTCTTCGCTGAGGTGTGCGGGCTTCTCGTTGCGGTGGCTTCTCTTGTTGCAGAGCACGAGCTCTAGGCGCGCGGGCTTCAGTAATTGTGGCACTAAGGCTCAGTAGTTATGGCTCGTGGGCTCTAGAGTGCAGTCTCAGTAGTTGTGGCACACAGGCTTAGTTGCTCCGTGGCATGTGGGATCTTCCCAGACCAGGGCTTGAACCCGTGTCCTCTGCATGGCAGGTGGATTCTCAACCACTTGCACCACCAGGGAAGCCCCTGTTCTCTCTGATTAGTCACTTTCTGCTCCTGCAGGCTTTACATATTCCATGTGAGATGCCTAATTGGACATGTTTTAGAAACATGAAGCCAAGTGTCTATAGAGATGGGGACCTGGTGATGGATGTATTTTTCCCCCTTTATTCCTTGGAACAGGAACCAGACAGATGCGGGTGTCTTTTGCACTCAGACCAAAACAGCAAGTAACACCTAATGTGTAAGTTCGTGTGTGTGTGTGTGTGTCTGTGTGTCTGTGTTTGAGTGTGTGTCGGGGGTGGGGGGTGTTTAATTTCCTTGATAATTATGTAAAGTGTGCACAGAGATGGCAGAAATGCAGACGAGTGGTTAATGAGGGTCTGTCTGCTCTTCTTCCTTTTTCCCTCAGTACCTTCATGAGAGAATAGAGAACTTAACAACTTTTACTGTCTATTCCATTAGTCTGATCACCCTGATCAGTACCTGGATGGCTTAGAATGAGTGAGACTGGTGGGACACCACGCCCTCCTCCTGCCAGGTCCCATAGATTAGGGTACAGAAGCATCCTGAAATGTTGACCCTCTTGGCCTGAAGTCTGCATCAGGGGCCAGGGGCTCAGTCTGGGTGTCCTGTGCCCACAGGGGCTTTGTGACATGAGCCTCCTGGAGACGCCATGGGTCTTTGAGATCTACTACCTTGAACGGAACATATCCCAGTAAACACCAGTAATTATATCCTATGGGCCATGAGGCATTCTGGTCCAAGATCTGGAAAGTCAAAAAAAGAAAAGGAGATCATCTTTCAGAGGGAATTAATGTCCTTTTCTCTTACCCTGATCCCTAACTTCTCCAGGTGGCATGCAGAAACTGCATTAATGCTCTGTGCATACTTTGCAAGGGAGACTAGGCTTCCAAGGCATTAAATTGACCACCATGCCCACGTCCTCAGAAGACGGTTAGGCAACATGCGATTTGTTTCCATGGGGCGTGTCTATCCTTAGCAGTTACGTTTGTGGTTAACTCTGGTCATGTCAGCAGGTACCCTTGCCATGGAGAACGGTGATAGCAGGGCTGGTGATCTTTGTGATGGGATTTCAGCTTTTTTTTCTCTCCTTTGTGTGAGGACTTCTGCCTGCCCAGTATGTATCCTTTCTAGCTGTTGCGTCTCAAGTGTCCTTCCCTCTTTTGTCTCTTTCTCTATCATTTAGCCAAAATATGGAATAAAACATTTTATGGCAATAATTTTGGGGATTTGAGTAGTACATCAGAGACAGTTGCCCCTAAATGACATGACTGGGCCATTCTCCCTAACGCTGTGCCCCCTGTTTAGGTGGCTTTGGAAGAACTACCAATACGTCCTGACATTTCTCTTTGCCATTGAGGAAATCAATAAGGACTCCCATCTGCTCCCCAATCTGTCCTTGGGTTTCAACCTCTACAATGCCTTTCCCAGTGACCAGAGGACCTTGGAGAGTGCCCTGTTTGGGCTCTCTGGAGGAAATCAGACTCTCCCTAACTACAACTGCCAGACACAGAGAAAATCTGTGGCCATTGTTACAGGAACCACGTTGGCATTTTCAGCCAAGATTGGAACAGTTCTGGAGCTCTACAGAAGCCCACAGGTGAGTGGGTTTTTAATTCTGAGGAGAAAAGTCTGGATTTTCATCAGTGCCATTTTCCTTCATCTGATCAAAAGGAAATGTAGAAGCTAGGTTTAAGTACCCCATGAAAGTTTAAAATGTAGCCCAGGGAAATCCTCAGGTTGTGAGATGATGAACTGTGACAGGAGGAGGAAGAGGGAAAGGGGTAGTGCAGGGGATGCTGTGAGCCTCAATCCAGATTCCTGCCTAGGGCCATTGTTTCCATTCCCCAGCTGCTGGGAATATTGACTGCTGACATCTGACAGCTGTGTGCTTCTTAAGACATATCCACAGCCAGGGGAACTGCCCCATTCCAGATTACACCTATCTCAGGGGACAGCTAGAGACCAATGATTGGCAGATATGGGGATACAAAGGCCTGGATACGTGCTCTCAATCTGGGACCACACTGGAGGATCTGCTGAGACTCAGTTATAACTATATTGAATTTATCCTCTCCTTCCGCCCAATCCAGTCTTCCCACATCCACACAGGTGCATCTTGGGATTATTCCTAATAAACTTTCTACACCCGACTGTCCATCTCAGTGACTCTTTCTGGAATTTACTCTTTACTCTCCCTATAATCTCTGGTGCAAATTACCCCTTGTAGCTGTTTGCATTTCAGAAAGGAGGTCACAGACCGATAACCCAGAGATGAACGGCCCCAACTACCAGGCTGTTGAACCCCATTACCAGGACCCCTGACACCAGCAGTGACTGTTTTAAAATATTGCAAAAATAAAAAGAATGCAAGACCTTCACCACTTTTATCCTCATCACTTACCCTGGACTGTGAGTTCCACCTATAAGATCCCCTGTAATTCCCCAGGACAGGGGGACACCGTTCTTGAGGCGCTAGCCTACCGTGTCTTCCCTTTGCCTGGCAAAGAAAATAAAATGCCTCTCTATTTCTTATCTTCCAAATCTCTGTCTCCGTACTTTTATTCGACATCGGTGCACAGGGAGCCGAGATTTGGCATCACAGACTCGTAACCCACGTTCACAGCAGCATTATGCACGTTATCCAAGAGGTGGAAGCAACCCAAGTGTCCATGGGTGGATGAATGGAAAAACAAAACGAAGTATATACATATAACAAACTATTAATCAACCTTTAAAAGGAAGGAAATTCTGACACACACTACAACATGGATGAACCTTGAAAACATGCTAAATGAAAGAAATGAGACACAAAAAGACAAATACTGTATGATTCCACTCATATAAGGTCCCTAGAGGAGTCACATTCATACAGACAAAAAGTAGAAGGGTGGGTGCCAGGGGCTAGAGGGAGGGGGAAGGGGAGGTTGTTGTTTAATGGGTTTAGAGTTTCACTTTTGCAAGATAGAAAAGAGTTTAGGAGATTGGATGCATAAGGATGTGAATGTACTTAACACTACTGAATTGTACACTAAAAAATGGCTAAAGTGGTAAATTTTTTAAAATTTATTTATTTAATTTATTTTTTGGCTGCGTTGGGTCTTCGTTGCTGCGCACGGGCTTTCTCTAGTTGCGGCGAGCGGGGGCTACTCTTCGTTGCGGTGCGCGGGCTTCTCATTGCAGTGGCTTCTCGTTGCCGAGCATGGGCTCTAGGCACGTGGGCTTCAGTTGTGGCACGTGGGCTCAGTAGTTGTGGCTCACAGGCTCTAGAGCCCAGGCTCAGTAGTTGTGGCCCACGGGCTTAGCTGCTCCGCGGCATGTGGGATCTTCCCAGACCAGGGCTTGAAACCCTGTCCCCTGCATTGGCAGGAAGATTCTTAACCACTGCACAACCAGGGAAGTCCCTAAGGTGGTAAATTTTATGTTATGTTTATTTTACCACTATTAAACTTTTCTTTTTTTTAACATCTTTATTGGAGTATAATTAAACTTTTCTTCTTTTTAACATCTTTATTGGAGTATAATTGCTTTACAATAGTGTGTTAGTTTCTGCTGTATAACAAAGTGAATCAGCTATACGTTTACATATAGCCCCATATCCCCTCCCTCTTGTGTCTCCCTCCCACTCTCCCTATCCCACCTCTCTAGGTGGTCACAAAGCCCTAAGCTGATCTCCCTGTGCTATGCAGCTGCTTCCCACTAGCTATCTATTTTACATTTCATAGTGTATACATGTCAATGCTACTATCTCACTTCGTCCCAGCTTACCCTTCCCCCTCCCTGTGTCCTCAAGTCCATTCTCTACGTCTGCGTCTTTATTCCTGTCCTGCCCCTAGGTTATTCACAACCTTTTTTTTTTTTTTTTTAGATTCCATATACATGTGTTAGCATACGGTATTTTTTTTTCTCTTTCTGACTTACTTCACTCTGTATGACAGACTCTAGGTCCATCCACCATACTACAAATAACTCAATTTCGTTTCTTTATATAGATGAGTAATATTCCATTGTATACATATGCCACATCTTCTTTATCCATTCATCTATAGGTGGACACTTAGGTTGGTTCCATGTCCTGGCTATTGTGAATAGAGCTGCAATGAACATTGTGGTACATGACTCTTTTTGAATTATGGTTTTCTCAGGGTATATGCCCAGTAGTGGGATTGCTGGGTTAAACTTTTCTTTAAAATATTTTTTAAAGTGTGATTTCAATAAACCCTCTGAAGGATAAAGAAAAAAAATTGATTACATAGTACTATGGCTCTTTTTATAAACATGAGGGGGGAAAACTCTTCCAGCCAAAATGCCTATTTTTATCCTTTAGTTTAAAAACACTTGAAAACAAAGGCTCTGCACCAATATGTTACTTGGGGCACCTCTGAGCAGAGGCATCGAAAGATCAGAGGCAGAATCCTTAACTTTTTTCTTTACATAAGTTTTAAGTGATGAAATTAGGGGTGATTTCACCTTCTCAGGCTGTGTTTTTCTGCCTTTTTAGATTTAAGACGTGAAACTGAAAACCAAGTTTGAAAACAATAAATAAGGTGCTGTCCTTTAGTATATTTCTGGTTGTTGTGAACAGTCCAAAAACTGGCTGGATGCAAAATAAAGAACTCATACAACTTAATAACAAAAAACAAACAATCCAATTTAAAAATGGGAGCAGAGGGGGGCTTCCCTGGTGGCGCAGTGGTTGAGAGTCCGCCTGCCGATGCAGGGGACACGGGTTCGTGCCCCAGTCCAGGAAGATCCCACATGCCGCGGAGCGGCTGGGCCCGTGAGCCATGGCCACTGAGCCTGCGCGTCTGGAGCCTGTGCTCCGCAACGGGAGAGGCCACAACAGTGAGAGGCAAGCGTACCGCAAAAAAAAAAAAAAAAAAAAAAAAAATGGGAGCAGAGGAATTGAATAGACATTTTTCCGAAAAAGATATACAAGTGGCCAACAGGTATATGAAAATGTGCTCGACATGACTAATTATCAGAGAAATGCAGATCAAAGCCACAAGACACCACCTCATACCTGTTAGAATGACTTAGCATCGAAAAGAGATAACAGGGAATTCGCTGGTGGCCCAGTGGTTAAGAATCCACCTGCCAATGCAGGGGACATGGGTTCGAGCCCTGGTCCAGGAAGATCCCACATGCCACAGAGCAACTAAGCCCATGCGCCACAACTACTGAGCCCACGTGCCACAAGTACTGAAGCCCATGCGCCTAGAGTCCATGCTCCACGACAAGAGAAGCCACGGCAATGAGAAGCCTGCACACCACAACAAAAGAATAGCCCCTGCTAGCCGCAACTAGAGAAAGTCAGCATGCAGCAACGAAGACCCAACGCAGCCAAAAATTAATTAATTAATTAATTTAAAAAGAGAGGGGAGAGGGGAACCCAGATTAAATACTCTGGGAGCTTTCTGGAGCAAGGAAGGGCCCACCCTTACACCCCACCACCCCACTCCTGCATTGTGAGCAGCAAAATGACGTCATAGACCAGCGGCCCCGCCCCCTCTCCCTCTCTCCGCCTGTGCTTGCCCCAGGCCTGGCCTCAGCCTTTTCTCTCCACACCCCCCTCACCCCAGAGGAAAGTGGTCTGCCTTGCCAAGCAACCCACGCGACCACTTACAGCCATGGATCCAAATCGGGGCAACCCCCCGGGGCCCCAGACCTCCCCAGAGGCCCCCAAGCCTAGCCTGAACCCCTGCTCAATCCTGGCGAAAAATACCATGCCGCAAGAACCCCCCAGCATGGTGGGCGACAGGTTGCCCCCAAAGGCCCGGGCGGTGGTCATCGACATGGGCACAGGCACCTGTAAGGTGGGCTTCGCGGGGCAGGCCCGGCCCACCTACACCGTGGCCACCGTCGTCGGCTGCCAACCCAAGAAGTCGACCACCACCGGGCCGCCGGTGCTGGAGGCGTTCATCGGCGAAGCAGCCCGCACTCGCCCTGAGCTGATGCTGGTGCAGACCGTGCGGAACGGCATCGTGGTGGACTGGGACGCAGCCGAGCTGATCTGGCGCCACATGCTGGAACACGACCTCCTCGTGAACCCCCGGGACCACCCGCTGCTGTTCTCCGATCCGCCCTTCAGCCCCACCACCAACCGCGAGAAGCTGGTGGAGGTGGCTTTCGAGTCGCTGAGCTCCCCCGCCATGTATGTGGCTTCCCAGTCAGTGCTGTCCGCCTACGCGCACGGGCGGGTCAGCGGGCTGGTGGTGGACACGGGCCACGGGGTCACCTACACGGTGCCCGTCTTCCAGGGCTACAACCTGCCTCACGCCACAGAGCGCCTGGACCTGGCGGGCACCCACCTGACCGCCTTCCTGGCGGAGATGCTGCTCGGGTCCGGCTTGCCCCTGGGGCAGCAGGACCTGGACACGGTGGAGAACATCAAGCGCCGCTACTGCTATGTGGCCTCCGACTTCCTGAAGGCACAGGCCCGGCCCGAGGGGAAATGCCGCCAGACCTTGAAGCTGCCTGACGGGCGGATGGTCACGCTGGGCAAAGAGCTGTTCCGGTGCCCTGAACTGCTGTTCAGCCCCCCCGAGATCCCAGGGCTGTCGCCCGTGGGCGTCCCCACCATGGCGAAACAGAGTCTTCAGAAGGTGCCGCTGGAGTTGCGGACCGATGTGGCCCAGAACGTGCTGCTCTGCGGGGGCTCTTCACTCTTCACCGGGTTTGAGGATCGCTTCCGCGCCGAGCTGCTGCGCGGTCTGCCCCCAGAGGCCCACGTGGTAGTGGCGGCCCAGCCCACCAGGAATTTCTCCGTGTGGATCGGCGGCTCCATCCTCGCCTCGCTGAGCGCCTTCAAGTTCTGCTGGGTCTTGCGGGAGCAGTACGAAGAGCAGGGGCCCCACGTCGTGTACCGCAAATGCTGCTGACACGGCCAGGGGTGGGTGTGGGCGGTGCGGGGTTGGGGCGAGTTATGGGCAGTAAAGTTTCTGCTACCCAGACGGCTCCGTCCTGCCTTCCGCCAAGGCCAGGCCCAGTCCACTGCTGGACCCACCCAGATGCACCTGTCTGTGTGACCCCACAGACACACCCGCCCTGGTGGGCTACCTCCCAAGACATCCCTGGTTCTGCCCTGCTTTGACTCACCTCCCAGGAGCCATCCCCTGAGACACCCCAGTTCTGACGCCCTGACTGTCCGTCCCCCACGATCAACCCCCCTACACACACACACACACACACACACACACACACACACACCACCATGTGCTATCCCTGTCAAACCCATCTCCCACAATCCTAGTCTCCCACCACACTCGGGTTGGGATCTCCTTCCCAAGCCCACTCCAAAACTATCCCTGGTTCTCAGCACCCCAAATCCACCCACTCTTTGGTTTCCCGGGTCTGATTATCCAAAGTTCTCCGACACCCTGATGTTCTGAACATCCCCCCACAAGTGCTGCATCCCCACACCACCACAAAGATCCAGAATCTGACCCTCAAGGGTCTCCCCTAACAACAGCACACTAAAGGATCCCCCAGTGTTCAAAGTCATCCCCCAAGTTCCACCCTCCTCCAAAGCTCTGACCTCCCCGCATGATTTGTTTCCCCAAACTCCTTCCATCCAGATGCTCCCACAACCCATCCCCCATCTTTACCCCCAAAGAACACCAAGTTCTGAGACCCCCAAAGCCCCCAGGATGGCCCCCTCTGCTCTCAGCCCACTCCACCCCCCCCACTCTGTAACTCCCCCAGAAATACTCCCACGTGATTTCTCAGTGCATCTCCTGACCCCATTCCTCAGCTCCTGGAATATCCTCTCAGGAAGGCTACGGCCCCCAGGACCATCAAGTGATGACCCCAGTAATGCACCTGTGTTCTGAATCCCCCAGCTCCCTCCCCAAAGACATCTTCCCAGGGTTGCCCTCTGGTGAACCCCAGGACACCCCATTCTGGTGTTCTCAGGCTCCCGGAACTCACCCCCAGGACCAGCCACAAGGTCCCATCCCATTAGTTGAGACACCAACAGCCAGTGACATTTACAAGGACTGCCCAGCGCAATGTGACCCTGAGGCAGATACCCCAGGTGGAGGGGGTCCCCCTGGACACTGGCTCCCTCCTGCCAACCCCACACAAGTCTCCAGGGCTAGTTGTCCTGGGCTGTCCATCCCCACCACCTTCCATTCCACTAGTGTTTCATTCCAAGTTCACCCCATCTCCCCAGACCTCTCTCGGCATATTCTTACTATGCCACCCCAGGGGCTTTCTCTGAGACCTGCCCTGAGGATGTCCTATGAAGCCTCTACTACCCCACCTGAAGGGTGGAGGGGCTGGACATTCTCCCCGCAGGGTATCCTCAGTCCCCTCTCCCTGCTCTGCCCTTATCCTCAGCCACCGAGGCCCCTGCTGGAGGCAGGACCCTTTGCCTTTATGCCATCTAGCCCAGCCCAGTTAATGTCAGGACCCCTGGCCAGCAGCCCGGACACATCCTCCCAATGTAGCAACAAAATAAGCCTGAGCTGCCAGAGCTTATCCACGCTCATGCTGGGTCCAAGGGATCATTCATTCATTCATTCATTCAAACAGTCAATGCTTACTGAGCTTTACTCACAGGCTTTGTCTCTCCCTGAGTCTTCCTATGTGTCTCTTTGGTTTTGGTTTTTATTTGTTCACTTGATGTGTTTTTCTCTCTGACTCACCTGCCAGCACTAGTTCTTATGCAGGAATTTTCCAGCGTGGAAACTCCTGTATTCATGGAGCGTGTGAGCCCACCCCACTCCCTCATCTGTCATCAGGCAATGGGAGGGAGTGAAGGCCCTGGTCATCCCCACCCACCCAGTACCACTGTGTCCTGGGCAGTGGCTCCAGCCCCCTCACAGGCCAGTGGGTGGTCCTCAGCTGAGAGGACAGCCTCACAGACAGGCTCAGATCCCCATATCACAAGCATGCAAGGTTGGACCCCCTCCCTTGCCTTCCCTCCTGCAGGCAGCCTCAACCTGTAGAATCAGCAAGATCTCCCAGGAGGTTATGAAGTGGTGAGGGGAACTGCTCATTCTTCCCACCAGGGGGCAGCACCTCCAAGCACAAGGCCTTAAGGGCAGAGCCGAATTTAGAACCACGATGGCTGCAGCAAACTTGGCATCCCAGACCCACCCCAAACCATGATGTCAGGGCACTGCCAGCCATACACACACAGAGAAGGGATGTGGGACAGGCTGAGTCTCAGAAGTCACAGGAAGTGAGGAGGGTGCAGAAACCCCTAGCCACCCTTGGGCTGCTGGGAAACCCAAAGGACACTCACTTAGATCAGACTAAGTTTCCCCCAGCTCCAAACCTTCCCTGGGATAAAGATTTCCTCTGCAACCCTCTGGAAATGTGCCCCCCCATTTGCACACTCCCAGGGATGGGGAGCTCACTACTTCAAGCCTGTGTTAGAAATCTCAACTCATGGATTTCCCTGGGGACGCAGTGGTTAAGAATCTGCCTGCCAATGCAGGGGACACGGGTTTGAGCCCTGGTCCAGGAAGATCCCACATGCCATGGAGCAACTAAGCCCGTGCGCCACACTACTGAGCCCGCGCACCTAGAGCCCATGTTCCGCAACAAAAGAAGCTACTGCAATAAGAAGCCCGTGCACCACAATAAAGAGTAGCCCCCCCTCACTGCAACTAGAGAAAGCCTGCACACAACAACGAAGACCCAACACAACCAAATATAAATTAATTAATTAATTTTTTAAAAATCTCAAGTCATCCCAGGAGTCTTAGGTAAACCTCTGCAGTCTGCTTGCCACCCCCCATCCAGAGCACTGAGAGCACCAGAGACCCTGAGCCCCCCACTCAAGCCCACACGCACCCCTGGACTCTACTCTCTCCCAAACCCAACATCCTCAAGTTTTTCCATTTCTGGCTTTAAGTCACTCACGCACCCATTCCACAAACATTCATTGGCCACCCACTACATGCCTGGCACCATGCTCAAATCTAAGGAAGCCACAGTGATCAAAAAATGGGGTCTCAGGAAACCACAGTGAACAAGAAATGGAGTCTCAGCCTCCCAGACCCTCCTCGGAAGGTCTGACCAGGTCACTTCTTCCATCAACTTCCAACTGCCTGATATCTGTTCCACTCACTGACCCACAAGTCCTTTCCTTCTTATGGCCTCAAAAGCACCCACTTCCTTCCCACCCCAGCCCAGGCCTCTTCATTGCTCACCTGCAGGATCGTGGGAGCCTCCTCCCTGGTACCCTGGTCACCTCTCTCACCCTCTGGAATGCCCTTGCAGAGGATTTCTGCAAAGCATAACTTAGAACCCTCTGGTGGAAAACAAAACCCAAGTTCTTATGATAGCTCTGAATCCTCTGCCAACCTCTCCAGACTTCTCCTTGACTTTCCCTCCCACCACCTTCACCCCCAACACACCAGTTGCCTTTCTGTTCCTCAAACATACTGTTACGGGCTGCATGTGTCCCCCCCAGAATTCCTATGCTGGAGATTGGGCCCTAATCCAATATGACAAGTGTCCTCATAAAAAGGGGAAATTATGACAACGCACACAAAGGGAAGGCCATGTGAGGACACAACAAGACGACAGCCATCTACAAGCCAAGGAGAGAGGCCTCAGAAGAAACCAGCCCTGCCAACACCTTGATCTTGAATTTCTAGCCTCCATACTTGTGAGAAAATAAATGTCTGTTGTATAAGCCATCTAGTCTGTAATCTATTTCGTTATGGCAACCCCAGTAGACTAAGAGAGATTTTACCAAGTGTGGTTCGGAAGGTAGTTATAATGCCAGCTACAACCATGTGGCCAATTACAGAAATGAGGACTATAACTGTCATGAGTACTTCTCTCTTGTTTTTTATGAATATGTGTGTATATTACATATATACACACATATGTATGTATATGTATATATATATATATATATATAAACCAAATATCTTTGTTTTCTTCCCTTTTTATCTCCATATCATGTAACATAAGATGTATTGACTTTATAGCATAGTATTTAAATATTGTTCACTTTACATCATAGTATTTAAATTAGGGTATCAAAGAGAAGGGTAAACGTAACTCAATTACTTTATCTCCTCACCCTGAACAATGTTAAGACAAATGACAATTCAAAAAATAAATTAAATAAATTATAAATAATTTTTAAATGACAAATGGAGAAAACTACAGTTCATAACACAAAGGGACAGTGTCCATAATATATAAAGAGCTCTTGGAAAAAATCAATAAGAAAAATATTACAACAGTCCATGGAAAAGTTAAAAAAGGATATTAACTTTGAGCTCACAGGGAAAGAAACACAAATGGTTCTTAGTCACAAGAGAAGATTCTCAATCTCATAAGGGAAATGAACATTAAAACTACACTGCAAGACCATGTTTAATCCAACAGATTGGCAGAGATCAAAAGGTTTGATAACTCCCCAGGTTGGTGAGGCTCTGGGGAAACTGGCACTCTCTTATTCTGATGATGCGGAAGGAAACTGGTACCAACCCTTACGCAGAACAAATGGTAATATCTACCTAAATGATACATGCACACACCTTCCAAGCCAGCTATCACACTTCCAGGAATTTCTCCTTCAGATACACTCACTCGTATGTGAAATGACATCAGTGCAGTTATCCACTGTACAGTGCAGCACTTTATTGTGGCAAAACATAGGAAAAAACATTATGTGTTGCCAACGTTATGTGACCATCCATGGGAACTGGTTACATAAATGTCATTCAAACATAGAGTAATACTACACAGCTCTTAAAAAGGAACCAGCAAGCTCTGTTCACTGACATGGACTGCAAGCCAACATATATTTTAAGTGAAAAAAAAGAAGGCCCAGAATGGTATGTTACGTAAAAAAAAAAAAAGGATTAAAGGGATATGTAGATATTTGCTTGGAAATGCCTAGAATATCTCTAGATGATCTCACAAGAAATCTGAGTGGTGGCTGCTGCTAGACCAGATTTTTTCAAGTTTTATTTCATTATTACGCTTCAAGGAACAATCATTTTTAGACATTTTTTTTTTCTTAATTGTCCCATACAAAAGTTTAACACAACAGAGATACTATGTATCTATACTATATCTATACATATTTGGTCTGTGTATACCTGTGCTTTATACATAAACAGGTTCCTTTGCACACAACCCTAAACCAGTTTTCACTCCTTTGGGGACAATATCATCTCCACTGAGGATTGATGCTCTTGGGGAGGTGACCAGGGAGCCTTTGCAAAGTGGGGAGGAGACTGCTCACTGCCTGCCCTTGTGAAGTACGGTAAGTCCCCTACATACAGACAAGTTCCGTTCCAAGAGCACGTTCGTAAGTCAAATTCTTTTGTGAGTCCAACAAAGTTAGCCTAAGTACCCAACTAACACAATCGGCTGTACAGTACCATACTGTAAAAGGTTTATAACACTTTTCACACAAATAATACATAAAAAACAAACACACACACACAAAATAAAGGAAACATTTTTAATCTTACAGTACAGTCCCTTGAAAAGTACAATAGTACCAGCTTCATCACCACTACATTTACGCTTGCTTCCGGACATCCTGGGCTTGAAATAAAGATACAGTACTGTACAGTAAAGTACACAAAGCACTTGTAGAGAATGAACACACCTGAATGAACACACATGACAATGTACGCCAGACACGTGAACGAACTTACGTGATTGGACAAGAGAACGCACGTTTGCATCTTTGAAAGTTCCTTTGTACATAAGGGACTTACTGTATTAAAATTTTGAAACATGTAAATATGTTTTTGGGGGTTTTGGGGGATGAAGTAGAAAAGAACAGCTTTATTGCTTTGCCAGGTGAAGGGGGCCACAGGGGGCTAATGTTCTCAAAACTGTGTGTCCCTATGAATATATATTTTTTAATATGGAGATTTATTTTAGGTTCCTCTGGTGTCCACCCAGGTAGCTCTGTTTTCTTTCTCTCTCCCTAGCTGTGATCCTCTGATTTGTTTGATTCCTTGTCAATGGATGGTGTCTCCCGCCTCAGCCTTGAGTTTTGGGAGGGCAGAGGCCCCATGTGTATCATGTACCCAGCACACAATCATGCCCAATAAACGTTTGTTGAATGACTAAATGAATAAGCCTGTGACTTTGGCTGAGCTAAGAGGAATCCTCCTACATAGGGACCCTTCTTCCTCTCTTCCTCCTGACACTGGAGTCATAGAGACCAGGGTTCTAGCATCATCTCTTCACATGCTGTACGACCTTGGACAAGTAACCAGACCTCTCTGAGTCTCACTCAACGCACCTGTAAAGTGAGGGTGACATCAGTGCTCACGGCAGGGAGGTTTCATAAGGAGTAAGTCAGATCACACAGGTGCTCTGGGAAGTATGGAAGGATACATGTCAAACTGCCATTGTCTTTGGGGCTGTGAGGAGGGACGGGAGTTTTTGCATTTACTCTGTATATCAATGCATTGTTTGAATGTTTTACAATGCAGATGCCTCCATAGAGATAATTCCTTCAAACCATTTTGAGTAATGCATAAAATGGACTTAACATTGGAGGAGGTGGGGTCATCCCTCCAGGTAAATCACAGACCAGTTGGAGATTAAGGTGGAGTGAATATTGCACGGCCGAAAAGTACAGCATCAGAGCTTGGCTTCCTTTTAAAATTTGACCGCTTGTTTATCATGGAATTTTTTTGCATTCATTTTTATTTTTTTTACATATTGCATTGATGCCAGGAGCTGGGGGTAGGGGGCGAGCGCAGAGTGATGCCTATGGGTATAGGGTTTCTTTCTGGGGTGATGAAACTGTTCTGTAGTAGACAGGGGTGATGGTTACACAACCCTGTGAATGTACTAACTACCTCGGAATCGTACACTTTCAAAGGGTGAATTGTATGGTACGGGAGATAATCTCGATTAAAAGCATTGCACTGAAATATTCTTTATTTTATGAGCCCTAGAGATCTAATGCACATTATAGTGAATATAGATAACAATATTGTATTATCATCATCAGATCTGCTGAGACTGGAACTTAATGATTCCGACCACTAAAGACAAATGATAATAATGGTCCGCGACAGAGGTAACTATCGCTACAGTGGCAATCACGTTACAATACATAAATGTATCAGATTAGCGTGTTGTACACCTTAAATTTACACAATGCTATGTGCGAAATATATTTCAAAGTTTATTCACTTTGATTACTGAGATGTCAGGAGCCCCCTTAAATGTGCTCGTGAGAATGCCCCACTCACCTCACCCTAATCCCAGCCACGTGGACACTAGGAGGTGGTGAGGATCTCAGATGGTTTTCGTGAGACTGGCCCAGGAAGAGACACGCGAAGATCAGACCCCTCTAGACCTTGGCCGCAGGGCCTGCTTCCTTCCAGGAAATCACCGACACCACCACCTACCACCCCCAGTTGGGTACCCGCAGCTGCTGGTTGCACCCCCCAGCCAGGTCACTGCCCCAGGAGCAATGAAGGACTCAGCCAACACCCCACCCCATCCCAGCACAGTGAAGTTAAACCCAACAGGGAAGCTTAACTCCCGACAGACAGGGAATTCTGGTTTTAGCAGGATTGTTCACACAATCACACACACACACACACACACACACACACACGCACACACGCACACACACCCTTACCCCAGCTATCACCTGGGGACTCTTGAAACTTTGTATGGACAGATAAGGCTGTCAGATGTGCCGAAGAAAGGTGGAGGAGGGGGTACTGGGCCAGGGGACAGGGTTCCAGACCAGGGGCTAATAGATTTTCCAGGAACCCCACTCACAGTTGATCAAGTCACCAAGCAATGGGTGGAAAAGCCCAGCCCATCTGGTTGGCAATCACCCCTCAGGGGGCAAGTCAGCTCCAGGGTCTCACTATCTTCCACCCACTTCTCACCAGTCCACGCCTCCCCCAACCCGGGTTGCCACCCCCTTCCTCACGATGGGCACCCAGCATCCCTTCCTTCTCCTCCATTCTGACCGCCACCCCCCTTAGAAACCCATGAATCTCTTTTGCAAGAAGCAAATCTGATCACACTCCTCTCCTGCTCAGCATCCCTCCATGGCTCCCCATGGCCCTGGGGCTAAATAATTTTCCCAGAACCCCAATGAAGGCTGGACCAAAGCCCTGCTAACCCCCCATGGCTCCCCATTGCATTCTGCATTCCATTCCCAAATGCTTCTTTCATTCCCTGGAACTCAGCACTTTCCCTCCCGCCTCAGAGACTTTGCACAAGCTGTTCCCTCCACCTGGAACACTTTCTTTTCTCCCGTCTTTCCCTAGTTAATGCCTATATCCCTGCTTCAAATCTCAGCTCTGGGAAGCCCTTTATGACTGCCCAGGTGGGTCAGGTCCACCAGCACCAGGCATCAGTCCAACCTAACATTTATCAGGATTGTACATTATGTCTGTGCATGTGTGCAGCCCTGGTCAGCCTCCTCCAGTGAACTGTGACTTCCAGGAGGTCTGGAAACTGGCACATAGTAGGTCCTCAACCAACACTTACTTGACAGTTTGATTGCTTTCTGCCCAGTAGAAGGAACAGATAATAAACACGAAAAGAAATAAGAATTTTAGATGGTAAAAATATACAATATTATATATTAAATAGATAACTAATAAGAACCTACTGTATAGCACAGGGAACTCTACCCAATATTCTGTAATCACCTATACGGGAAAAGAATCTGAAGAATGGTGGATATATGTTTATGTATAACTGATTCACTTTTCTGTACACCTGAAACTAACACGACATTGTAAATCAACTATACTCCAATAAAAACAATATGCCCTGAAGAAAATTAAACAGGGTGATGTGATGGGTGATCAGACAGGAAGGACCCAAGAAGATGAGGGAAGAGCATTCCAGGCCGAGGGAACTGCAAGGGTAAAGGCCTGGAGGCAGGGCCCACTTGGTGTGTTTGGAGAACACAGTGGAGTGAGTGGGGAGAAAGAGGGAGGGGGTGAGGGCAGGTCGTGATATTCCAATATGATATATTCCAAAAATTTCATCGTTTGTGGCAAGAAGAGCCCAGGAAGATGGCTCAGCAACGGGAGAGGACAGATAAGCTTGGGGCGGGGCAGGGTACAAGGTGAGGGTTCCCCACGAAGATCATTCATCGGGAAGGCTTAGAACCACAGAGCATCAGGACCCGACAAGGGAACCTGAGGCCATCTAGCGTGCCCCTGGCAGAGTCCGGATTCGAACCCAGGTTCCCTGTTTCCCGAATTCAGCAGGTCTCACTGCTCTCCCCTATTTCCTGAGGATCCGAAATTTGAATGATTCCTGGGTTTGACTAGGGGGACAGGAGGGAGGGCATGCTGGGTAGGAGAACAGCAAAGGTAGCGGTGTGGAAGCCACGGGAAAGCAAGGTGCAGGAAGTGGAGAATAATAACCACTAGCAAGTATCAGCCCTTCCTACCTACCAGACGCTGCTGCGCTAACCGCCCAGGGTGCGTTACCTCCTCCTCTTCTCCCTCTGAGGTTAGAACTATTATTATCTCCACTCCACAGAAGGGGAAACTGAGGCCCAGGGAGGTGATGCAAAGGCCCCAGAAGCAGTGCAGAGCCCTCCTTCCCTTCGAGCCGCACACCCAGGCCCCAAGACAGGAAGACAGTGGCCAGGACAGCCCTGTTAGAGGGCGGGGGAGGGGCCGGGCCAAACCGCGGACAGGATTTCTCAGAATTTACAGTATGATGGGGGGAGGGGAGGTTGGGGACGCCCCCAGAACCTGCGGAGCCACAGGCGGAGAGGCGGCGGGAGAGAGTGCGTGGCGAGGGGGCCCAGCTCGCGCCTTATGGGAGAGGGCTCCGCTCTCCTCCATCCCCCCACCTCTTTGAGCCTCAGCCCCCGCAAGAGGGCTTAGGGGGCCACGTATGCGGAGACTCGAGGGGCTCCCTGCACACCAGGCTCTAGCATATGTGTGCAAGTGTGTGCTTCATGTCCCTACACAGACCCTAGCACACACATGTGCATGCATTTGTCACATCACACGTGCACACCCAGGCCAGTGTGTGTGCGTGTGTGTGCGTGTGTGTGTGCGTGTGTGTGTGCACGTGTGCGCGCGCATACACAAGTCAACTCAGGCAGACCCAGGCGTTTCAGCCCCAGTCACCCAGGCATACCACAAAGTGGGGGGCTGGTGGAGTTCCCCTGAAGCAGGAGATAGATGGGCCCCAGACTGAGCAGCTGGAGTTTGTCCCCTGTGGACAGATACTCCAAAATAGCAGGAGCCAGAGAGGAGGCTGGGTCCTGCCCAGATAAC
Source organism: Phocoena phocoena (assembly GCF_963924675.1). NCBI lineage: Eukaryota > Metazoa > Chordata > Mammalia > Artiodactyla > Phocoenidae > Phocoena > Phocoena phocoena. The sequence goes on from NC_089221.1 coordinate 166,988,612, forward strand.
AGACAGAGACCACATATGTCTCAGTCTTGAGGTCAAGGAGACCTTCCTGACTGTACATGTGCAGAAAGGCTCCTTGGAGGTCAAAAAGGGACTGATGTCAACGTACCCATAGGCCTCTTCTCTAGAATCCATCTTGGCTAAGAGATGCGCTCTCACACATGGGAGGACCCTGAGATAAACCAAATTCGGACTCCGAACCAGGCAAAGCAAGAGGACGGGCCAGAGGAGACCCGGAAGAAATGCCCCATGTGAGTGACTCAAACTACCATGAGGGCGCAGCTCTTTCTCTGAGTCCGCCCACGTGTCTATCCACACATACCCTTTTTCCTCCTAATAAACACTTTACTTGTTTCACCACTTTCTGTCCCTTTGTGGAAATTTACTTCTACAGCGCTGAGAGGCCAGGGCCTTGTCACTGGCCACTGGTCCCTGGTGGTCCAGTGGCTAGGATTCAGCCCTCTCACTGCCTCGGCCTGACATCAATCTCTGGCCGGGGGACGGAAATCATGCTTCAAGCTGCCACAGGCCAAGGCCACCCTAGATCAGCCCCTCCCCCATCTCCCTGAGGGCGGTGTGCCCAGGCTGGGACCCGACAGGGGACGTGTCCTTCCACATCCCCTCTGCACTCTGTGCCCAGTTCCCTGGTCAATCTCTTCTTTTCCATCTCTCAGGGGCCCATCTGTCCTCTGTGCATGGCAGACTCAATGGCATTTTTTTTTAATTGAGGTGAAAATTAACAGTTTTCGTGTGTGTCAGGATTATTCCATTTTATTCTTTTTGTTCAACATCTTTATTGGAGTATAGTTGCTTTACAATGGTGTGTTCGTTTCTGCTTTATAACAAAGTGAATCAGCTACATGTATACATATATCCCTGTATCTCCTCCCTCTTGCATCTCCCTCCCACCCTCCCTATCCCACCGCTCTAGGTGGTGAAAATTTACATTTTAAAGTGAACAGTTCAGGAGTATTTAGTGCATTCACAAGGTTATGCAACCACCACCTCTCTCTAGTTCCAAAATATTTTCATCTCCCCAAAAGGAATCCCTGTGCCCATTAAGTAGTCCCTCCTGACTCCCCCCAGCCCCTGGCAACCAGCCACCAACCTGCTTTCTGTCTCTGTGGGTTTGTCTATTTTGAATATTTTGTATAAATGGAATCAGACAACACATGGCCTTTGGTGACCGGCTTCTCTCACTCATGTTTTCCAGATCTCGGTTCAAATGTCACTTCCTCCGAGGGACCTTCCCTGACCTCCCCCCGCCCCCAAATGGCTCAGCCCACAGCCCTCAGCAGCATCTGACATAATCTTGACCATCTATTTGTTCACTCAAAGGCTGTCCCTCTCCTCAAAGACACAGGCTCCAAAGGGCAAGGATTGGTTTCATCCTCTCTGAAAAGTTGTCAGTGACTGAATGAATGACCCACGTGACACTGTCCTTCCTTGTCTCTCTCTGCCCCATAACGTGGCCTCAATTTCCTTGTCAATCCTCAGATTCAATTCGACAGTATTTATCACGCACAAGCTCTTTGACAGATCCTGTCCCAGATACTCGGGCTCCTTCAGGGAACACAACAGACGGGCCCCCTATTCCCATGGCACCTTCATCCTCGAGGTGGAGGCAGACAAAACTGGTGACACAGGATTTAACTGCAGTTGAAGTTGTTACTAGGAGGATCAACTGTTCTTATCCAGTTCGTTTATTCATTCAACAAATATTTATGGAATACCTACTGTGTGTAGGATAGACGTAAAGAAGCAGAGGCATTTTAGAGTGGGTGTTCAGGGAAAGCCTTCCCTAAGAAAGTAGTGCTTGAACCAAGACCTCAAAATGGAAAAGGAGAGTTTTTTGGTTTTGGGGGGAATTTTTTTTGTTGTGTTTTGGCCATGCTGCATGGCATGTGGGAATCTTAGTTCCCCGACCAGGGATTGAACCCATGCCCACTGCAGTGGAAGCACGGAGTCTTAACCACTGGACTTCCAGGGAAGTCCCCAGGAGAGGCATTTAAAGACTGAGGGAAAAGCATTATAGGCAGAGGGAACAGCAAGGACAGAAACCTGAGGCAGAAAAGGATTTCAAGGAAGAGAGATTTGGCCATGACACCAGTGCAGCGATGAGGGGGTGAAATGGCCCATTTGGTGTTGGTTGTTTGATGTTAGGCAACGTGTATAACTGCTCCAAACCTCGGTTTCCCTGTCTGTTAATGAGGATAATAATAACGAAGCCTTTGCAGAAGGTGAAACAAAATCCAAGGCAGAGGGACTGGCTCAAACCAGGCAGCTGGGAAATGAGCCCACTTGTCCTGGGTGACAGACCCTCAGGGGTCACAGTAATTGTAGAGCAGATGTAAACCTCTACCTCATTTTCACCCCACGGTCTTGCATAGCCGTCCTCCCACTGTTGCCAGGTGGAGTCAATTATCTCCAGCTTATCTCCAACTCTTCCAGTTTATCTGAGCCCACTCAACCTCACCTCCTCCTGCTCACTAACTCGCTGACCTCCCCCCAGCCTTGGCATGCCCTGCAACTTTCAGGCCGAATACACACATACCTGACAGCCCTCCCTCCCACACTTGTCCAAAATGGGTTTTTCTGGAAGGCAGTTTTATAAAGAAGAAAAGAAAAACATGTGCATTTACCTTCCATGAATCTGCCTCATGGAGCAGCTTTACCTGCTTCACCCCTCATATCACAGAAAGGGTTAAAAACAGGGATAAGATAAGCACCCTGGCTCTAAGGGCAGGGGACGTGTGGCCACCTGTGGGAAGATTAGTCACAGCAACCCTGTGGTTAGTCACCCCCTTTCTCAAGACAATGAGCCAGCTCTCTTGTGCTTGTGTGGTGGCTTTATTTATTTTCACTCAGCCTCACACACCACAGGATGGAGTGGGGTGGGGAGGAAGGACAGTTACAGCAGAAATATGCTCAGAAACTCCCCGGCACCCCCGTCTCACTCAGAGAGGAAGCCAGAGTCCTCACCTCGACCCACAGGCCCTGCGTGACCTGCCCCCCATCACCTCCCTGTCCCCACCTCCTCCCACTCTCCCCCCTCCATCATGGCCTCAGTCACATGAGCTTCCTCTATGTTTCTCCAACTCAGCAGGCATGGTCCTTTCTCAGGACTTTGGCACAGAGAGTTCTTTTTGCCTAAGGAGGGCTCTTCCCCCAGCCCATGTATAGCTCCCTCAAGTCTCTGCTCAAGTGTTACCTTCTCAACAAGGACCTACCTGACCTCTCGATTTCAATTTTTATAACTCACCCAAAACTACCTCTCCCAAGCCCCCTACTTCTTTGTTCTCCATGACACTTATCACCAGTGATCCTACTATACGTTTTTCTTGTTTATTTTTTCATCTGCCTCCCTCACTAGGCTGCCAGCACCACAGAGGCAGGAACCATATCTGTTCTGTTCACTGCTCTTTCTCCAGTGCCTGGAACATGGTATGTGATCGATAAACATTTTATAAATGAGTAAAGGAATTTTTTAAATGAGTGAATGAACAGTTATTATGACTGAGCCATAAGTTTAGCCCCAAGCCCCACGGTGGCCAAAACAAAAATGGAAACAGGATTAGTTATATTCTCTATGAGGATGAAACAATCCAGTTCCCAGGGAAAGGTGCGTGCCCAGCCATTTATGTACTTCTCAATTAATCTTCACAAGACATCCCTGCAGGATGAGC